>NC_141022.1:43530000-43690000 GCF_052040795.2 Danio rerio
AGGTAGTGATAGGCTATTTGTAATATATATGGCTAAATCCAATGTTAAATTTTCTCCTCCAGAGCGATGTGTTTGCACAGTTCGTACTCTTGAAGTCAAACATTTCACTTTTCCTCTCCCGACACACACACACACACACACACACACACACACGCACACACACACACACACACACACACGCACACACACACGCACACACACACACACACACACACACTGTGCATTCATCCCCACTGGCTAAAAGAATGTACTTTAATACTCATCTGTCTAGCTTGTTTGAATTGTGCTGGTGATGAATGATATTTATTCTGCTCAGGACCTTGAGGTAGCCACATTTTAGCAGCCATTAATAATGTCCATGGCACGGCCTGGCCACAGAGGGGCTTGTAATCTGCGGATGGGTGTGGGGAGTTGCGGTCTAGGGGTCAGTGTGTGTTTTTCAGCGCGTACTTCCAATCCAATCCGCACCCTAGTCTGATACCTTGATCTGCCATTGAATGCAGGCTCCAACAGAGTCAGAAAGAGTGAAAGAGGCAGAGAGAGAGAGAGAGAGAGAGAGAGAGAGAGAGAGAGAGAGAGAGAGATCACGGCAGGGTTGTTTTGTTCCGGATGGAGTGTTTAAAGCTTTACCCTCCACCAAAAGAGGGGTTTTACAGCTGTCCTCCCACTCCCTGTCCTTATCCCAACAGGGGGGTAAATACTCTTAATCAGTAGTGTTTTTGTCCAGTAAAATTGTATTTAAAATAGATTAAATTTACCTGAGATGTAATTTTCGGCAATTTTACTTTTAGAGAATTTATCTTGAATTTCATTTCAATCATTCATTCATTTTCTTTTCGGCTTAGTCCCTTTATTAATCTGGGGTCGCTGAATTCATTTTCTTTTTACGCAAATATTAAAGAGGTTTTTGTAGGTTTTGCTTTTCATTTTAATTACTTTTGTTTTATATTATTGCCTTATATAAGGTCTTTTAATAATCTAGTTCTATTAAGCAATGTAAATAATTAAGAAAATAAATTAAAAAAATTAAAAAGCCAAAATAAGTGTAGGTTTTATACAATTTTGTTTTGTGGTTTCAAGAATAAAAGAAACTGATATTTTCTGGATGGAGTTTTACCCTCCACCAAAAGTTTTTTTTTTTATATATATATGTACATACATACAGTTGAAGCATTAGTCCACCTGAATTATTATTGTACCTGTTTTTTTTTTCTCAATTCCTGTTTAACAGAGAGATTTTTTTCAACACATTTCTAAACATATTAGTTTTAATTACTCATTTCTAATAACTGATTTAGTTAATATTTGCCATGATGAAAGTAAATAATATTTTACTAGATATTTTCAAAGATGGCTTAAAGTGACATTTAAAGGTTTAACTAGGTTAATTAACTAGGCAGGTTAGGGTAATTAGGCAAATTATTGTATAACGATGGTTTGTTCTGTAGACTATGGAAAATAAATACAGCTTAAAAGGCTAATAATTTTGACCTTAAAATAATAATAAAAAAAAAATACAAAACTGCTTTTATTCTAGCCGAAATAAAACAAATAAGACTTTATTTAGAAGAAAAAAAAATATTATCAGACATACTGTGAAAATTTCCTTGCTCTGTTAAATATCATTTGGGAAATATTTAAAAAAATCTAATAATTCTGACTTCAACTCTATATATATATATATATATATATATATATATATATATATATATGTTTGTTGATTTGGCTTTTCACACACATACATACACACACACACACACACACACACACACACACACGTGTGTGTGTGTGTGTGTGCTTTGGATAATTTTAGTTTTATGGTTTTAACTGTGAAAGAGGCAGATAGAAGAATAATGCTGGGTGTTTGTTTTGTTCTGGCAGTAGTGTTTAAAGCTTTACCATCCACCAAAAGAGTTTTTATTTCTATTATTTTGTCCTCCCACTGCCTGTCCTGGTTCTTACTAAAAGGAAAACATACTCTTAAATCAGTAGTATTTTTGTAGTAAAACCCTATTTACAATTAATCTTCTTGATTATCTTCACTATCTAAGGACATATAAGAGAACTCAGTGTGCATTCGAGAAGGGTTATTTAAATAGAACTATAGTTTTTGTTTGTGGATTTCACTTTTTATTTTAATTCATATTTTTCATGTGATATTTATTCAATCATATAGTTATTTTACACAATGTATACTGTAGCAGCATATGTATTTTTGATCATTTTAGTTTTATAGTTCCAACAGTGAAAGAGGCAGATAGAAGAATAGCACTTTGCTGGGTTTGTTTTGTTCTAGGTGGAGTGTTCAAAGCTTTACCATCCACCTACCATTTGTTTTGTCTTCCCACTCCCTGTCCTGGTTCTTACTAGAGGGAACAATACTTGTAAATCAGTAGTTTTTTTAAGTAAACCCTATTTACAATTAAATAAATGTTTTTGGAGCATATATCTTGAATGTCTTTACTTTTTAAGAACATATAAGAAAACTCAGTGTCCATTTGAGAAGGATTATATAAATATAACTTTAATATATATTAATATTTTAAGTTATATTTGCTTGTAGATTTGATTTGATTTTAATTAACAATTTTTAAATATTTTTTTATTTAATAATTGAAATATTTAGATTTTTATACAAGGCAACAAGCTGAAATAAAATATGTTTATTATACATTTCATAATTTAGTTTTTATATTTTTAACAGGCAGATAGAGTGCTCACGGCAAGGTTGTATTTTCTCTGGACAGCGAGTTTAAAGCTTTACCCTCGACCAAAAGAGGGGTTTTTCAGCTGTCCTCCCACTCCCTGTCTCAACTCTTCCTGAAGGGAAGGGGGTAACAAAGAACGGCTTCCCCCCTGCGGTTCTCTTGGCGGGACGTGGGAGTACCTGTGCTTGGCTCAGCACCGATCTGCGCTTTCAGATCCACAGAGCCATTTTCATGACATCTGAGTAAATATCTCCATATGGAGAGGCAAACAATGTCACGCACACACACACACACACTCTACACAAACACAACAGCAATGGCCTGGCTCAATTAGAAGCATGACGTTTGTACACTGGTCAAACTAGATGTTTGTGTGCTCGGCCAAAATATATACACACATGCATACAAACACAAGGCCAGTCTGTAGCCCACAGCTCGACTTCCAAGACCGAGAACCACTTCCATCTCGACTGGAGCTGGCAAGCACTGGAAAAGCTGGAATGTGGTCTGAGGAGAACACACAAACCACAGCAGCGCCCGTCCAAAATAAACTCAAATGTGTTACACACACACACACACACACACACACACACACATACACGCGGACATAAAAACACAGAGACATTATGAATGCACTTTCAAAAACCCTGTACTGCAAAATAAATACTGTTAATCAGCAGTAATTTGGTCTGGGTTTCCAGTAAAAGCCTATTAAAAATGAAATAAATTTATTTGAGAAGTAATTATTCCTAATTTTGACAATTATGTTTCTTAAAACAATATGTCTTCTTGAATAGCTTTGCTTTTTAAGGAAAGATTTCAGCACTCAGATCTGAACGGGTATTTTAATAATACAATTACTACTACTACTACTACTATTACTACTACTACTACTATTACTACTACTACTACTACTACTACTAATAATAATAATAATAATAATAATAACAACAACATTTTATTTATGACACACTTTTTTAATTCAAAGTGCTATAAACATATGCAAACAATATAATAATGAAAAAACAAAACAAAATTACAAACTTGCATAATAAAATCACAGTAAAATAATACACACTGTTATACTCAATAAAAAAACAACAATGAAGAAGGTAAATTACAAAATGCAAGTCACAAATCACAAACATTAAATATTAATCAATAATAAACACTGAGTTGTTATTGTAGTTCTCCTTAATATTTGAAATAGTTCAATTGTGTTGAATTTGTGCTTATTTGTTTTAAAATAATATACTTTAGTTTTTAATTTAGCAATTTAGTTTGACTTTAAAGTGGCAACAAGCTGAAATGAAAAAAAATAAATAAATAAATAATTCATCAACTATATCATTTATAAATTGGGTTTTTACTTTTAGAAAACTATAATAACATTGATATTGACTATACTTGACATAATGTGTTAAACAGAAAATAGGGAAAATATAAAAGAATGACAATTTAACCGAAGGGCTTAAAATTCTTCATGTATGCACTGAAAAAAAAACAAAAAAACAAAAAACAAAAGATTTACTTTAAAAACAATCTGCACAAACTTATATTAGGCACAATTGACTTTTTAATATCATGTAAATTTTACTTAATTCATTTAGAACAGTTAAGTTAAACATTAAGTAAATGTTAATTGATTATCTTTAATTTTGAGTCTGTTTATTCGAATTAATCAAGTAATGTCAAGTTCTTGTTTTAGCAGAAGAAATATTGATTTTATCAATTTAAATAAATTGTATAAGTTACAAATTAGGGTGTAACTTATTTTAATTAAGATGCACATTTCCACTGACTTGCTATTTCACTTTAATTTAAGCAAAACGAACCCAAGACCAAATTTACTTTACACTAGCTCAGAGATGACTAAGCAGTTTTATAGCACAGCGATGACTCGTTTAAGAGTCGTATCAAACAATAATGCTGATAATAAAAATGCCAAAACCCAAAGCATGAGTGTTAGTCTTTTGCAAGCTCAAAACTAAAAAAATAAATAAATTTATTTTTTAAAAACTTGCTAATGAAGATTAAACTCTAACACTTTCTCTCATATGTAAACATAAGATTGCTTTTATTTTCAAAAGATTTCTCTCTTAATTCAATCCCGTATGGAACTACACATCCCACTGTGCCACCGTGCAGCCCCCATTACGACATATCCATTATTAAAATTTACTAAATATTACTAGGTTTATGATGATTTAAAAATACTTAACTTTTACAAGTAAATGAATATTAATAATTAACTCTTTTCACTCATTTCCTTTATTACATTAAGGAAATGTGTAAATATCAAATATTTACTAAGAAAAGTCTAGTTATCCTTGACACTTTGTTGCAATAAAAAAAAAATATGAGAGTAAATTTATTAGATAGATAGATTATTATATATATAATTTATTATTTTAAGCATTATTTTACATATTTACATATATATTACATGGAGTGTTTTGGCCTGAAAATATTGGAAAGACCAAGTGGAAATATTGTAAGTATATAATAATATATATATATATATATATATATATATATATATATATATATATATATATATATATATATATATATATATATATATATATATATATATATATATATATATATATATAAACATGCATAATTATAAATAATATTAGAATATCATCTATATTTCATTTAGTTATAAATGCAACAACTGTGACAGACATACTGATCCACACCCACACATTAGTAAATATACTACTTTGTTTACTGTTAACTGAAAATTTTGGCACATTTCACCTACAGTAGTAACACAATTACAGTTAATATGATATTAATTCAGCCCTTCTTGGCCTGAAATGTGTGTCTGTGCACTCACTCATGCCATCAATGAGGGAAAATGTAGTCTCTCATTTGCACGTTTCTCAGACAATTAATCCACTGTAATCTGTCATTTGATTTGGGATGATTGTCATGCGCTCTTGAGCACAGGGTGGTCCATCATTCATGACAATAGCAGCACATCTGCGCCGAGCAAACAGGAGTTACGAGCAGATTACGAGCCCTATTGAAAGCCTGTGTAATCAGCATCAGAACTCCTGCACATTCATCCACGCGGCCTGAACCATCTCACGGAGGTTTAGGGTTTGTGGTGCAGTGTTTGCTCAGAGAATGACCTATTGACAAACAGACAGATTGCACAGAGACTGCAGCACCTCAATGTCACTTCCTGAGTCTGCCTGCGTGTGCTGAAGAGCTTTACAGTATTGCGGTCTAGCAGCGCTGTGATTTGTTAGGAAGACAAACATAGACATGTCTGGGTGATCTATAATAAAACATAAAATAAATGTATTAAATTAGTATTATTTTGTTTGGAAAAAATGAAGCATGTCTTGACGACCATTACTTTAGACAAAACAAAGTAAAAAAATGCTGATTTTAAAGTGTACAGTATTGTTTGGTTTTATTTTTTATTAAACTTGACAAAACAATCCAAAAAAATTAAAATGATACAATAAATAAATGAATGAAATGTATCTAGTTACTTATTTTATTGGATTACTGCAATTATTTTATTTATATTTGATGACATTTTAATGACAATTAAGTGCATTTATTGTGCTGGTCTTAGTAGTCTCATAAACAAAACAAAACAAACAAATTCATTTTGGTGATATTTTTATGACTAGGGCTGTGATAAGACGCTTACTTCATAAGACAAGATGAGACACAAGATTGGGTTCACGAGAACGAGTAGAGATTTTTACAAAAATTTTAAGAAATCTTTTTGGGGGGAAAATAAAGGAAGTAATAAAGAAAGAAAGAAAAACCTTCTATCTATCTATCTATCTATCTATCTATCTATCTATCTATCTATCTATCTATCTATCTATCTATCTATCTATCTATCTATCTATCTATCTATCTATCATCTATCTATCTATCTATCTATCTATCTATCTATCTATCTATCTATCTATCTATCTATCTATCTATCTATCTATATTTAAATATATGCATCTATACATATTTAAAAATATGCATATTTAAATATAAGGTCGTTGGTTCAAGCCTCGGCTGGGTCAGTTGGCATTTCTGTGTGGTGTTTGCATGTTCTCCCTGCGTTCGCGTGGGTTTCCACCGGGTACTTAGGTTTCCCACACAAGTCCAAAGACATGCGGTACAGGTAAATTGGGTAAGCGAAATTGTCTGTAGTTTATGTGTGTGAATTAGTATGACTGGATGTTTCCCAGTAATGAGTTGCGGCTGGAAGGTCATCAGCTGAGTAAAAACGTGCTGGATAAGTTAGCGGTTCATTCCACTGTGGTGATCCTGGATTAATAAAAGGACTAAGCCGAAAATAAAATAAATAAATGAATATTAATCATATAAAAACACAAATATATATTAAAATATATGTAATGAAATAGTTTGTATAGTTTTGTTTCTCTCTGTGTGTGTATCACATATACATAATAAATAAATAACACACAAACACACACACACATATTATGTCAAAACCAACTTTTATTTTGGATGTGATTCTTTAATTAAGCAATTTTTTTAATTGATTAATCTTTGTCCAGCACTACATGTAGCCAGATATTCATTCATTCATTCATTTTCTTTCAGCTTAGTCACATTATTAATTTGGGGTCGACACAGCGGAATGAACCTCCAACTTATCCAGCATATGTTTTACGCAGCGGATGACCTTCCAGCTGCAACCCATCATTGGGGAAACACCCATACACTCATTCACACTCATACACTACGGACAGTTTAGCTTACCCAATTCACCTGTACCGCATGTCTTTGGACTTGTGAGGGAAACCCACGTGAACGCGGGGAGAACATGCAAACTAGACAAAAATGGCAATTGACCCAGCCGAGGCTCGAACCAGCAACCTTCTTGCTGTGAGGCGACAGCACTACCTACTACGACACCATTTCACCATAGTCAAATATAATAAAATTTATATACAATAATACATTTAAATAAAATGACAAGTATGTGTAGATTTCTTATTAAAATGTGTATTTTCTCCCTCTTTTTCTTTGATTTGACACGTAAATACAAAACTGAATGTGTTTTTATGACCAGACACGGCCAGCTAATGCACTGCCTTTCATAGAGCTGATAAACACACTTGAACACAACAGAGAGAGAGAGAGAGAGAGAGAAACTGGCCCACTCTCACTGACAAACACCATCAAACTATATACATTCTGTCATGGTCCTTCATACACACACACACACTGGGATCAGACGGGGGAGGAAGTGACAGTGAGCTGTTGAATTCCTGCTGTGAGTCTCTGGCTTTGCATGCACTTTTTTGTTTCTTTGCTCACACACACACACACGCACATGCACAGACTCAGACAGTGACAAGATCCTCTGAAGTTTTCTGGAGGAGGAGAAACTGAGTGTAATGTGCTGTCCACTTCCTATGGGCAGCACGCCTTCACAAACTCAACCACCTGTCATTCATAAAGCTGTACATACCGTGATCATTTATCAAACATTGAGGCTGCTAAACAGCATACATGATCGCTGACTGCAGTCTTTACAGCCAGAGCATTTTTCTACTCTACAGTATCATTCAAGGTCTTTTTTGCTGGTCACATAATGTAACACCATAAATTAAACACAAATCAACATACTTATGTAAAAATAGACATGTGAAGAGTACAGATGCAAAAACATCTAAGTGCTGTCTGAAATTTCCATCGAAAATTAGAAATTAGAAAATTATTTTTTTCAGACTTCTATGTTTATGTCGAGATATTTCATTTTAAAGACCTTTAAAAGAATGTATTCTTTGCCACAAACAACTGAAATTCCACTCAAGAGCCTGATGAAAATGCTCATTTTTGAAGGAAATTTCAAACGGCTTTTAGAGGTTTTTGCATCTGAACTCTTCATGTAATAAGATGAATAACATGGTCAGTTTCAAGTAACATTCTTGGGAATAGGGTTGGGTCGATAGACGATGCCATCGTACATCGCCGAGGCCAATAGACAACCCGATGCTGAGCCGGCATCGCCGATGCTCCGCCCCGCCCCAGTCACAAACCCACACACGAAAAATACACACTCAGGCCCCGTTTACACTAATATGTCTTGGTGTTAAAATCGCATTTTAGAACGAAAATGATCCACATCCACACCGTGTTTTACCTAGCATTTCTGAACAGCCCTCCGTCCGCTGAAAGCGCACATCACATGACCACACGCACACACACAGAGACACAAGTGGTGCTCACCGCAGAGCCACACAACCACACAGATTTAAGTCATGTCCTAAATAAAAGCAACGGCACATGATAAAAGGAATATTTTCCATATTAAAAGAAGCTTTTGTTCAAACCAACACCTGAAATTTACAATTTACAAATGCCTTTTATTTCTTGCAGCTGAACAACATGACAAACCGTGATCACCTTGGGTACACCTCATGTGCTTTATTCAGTGTTAAATGCTAATAATGCGAGTTTGAATGCCAATTTACATCAAATTTATTGCCATACTACTGAAAGCAGCAGCAGAGTGCACCTCAGGTCTTGAAAATAAACCATATGAAATTGATCTACAGAACTGTGACTCAATGCATGCCAACACATGCATTCGGCATGTACATTGCACTATGCTGTGCTTCTGAATGGCTCTATTTTAATTTCTGCTGTGTTTCGTCTGGTGCAAACAGCCAAATTGCTCATCACTGCAAATTTCCTTAATCCCCTTACAGGGTTAAAATGTAACTTGCTCATCTAATGTTTACGTTCATAATATTTATATTATTTGCTATTTAATAACCACTTCTTGTGTAACTCTGAATCTGTGTCTCATTTTAAAGTCTGCTACTGTCCACCGGAGGTTGCATTTCGGTCACGGACACACACTCTGACAGCCTTTCTGACTGAATAAAGGAAATATGCTATTTTCCACAAAGGCAACCCAGGGTGGTGCTGATATATAAGTGGCAGCATAAAGGAACCAAAACAAAGACATTTTTAAAGCAGAATATCTGACTTCAGCATTGTTTGTCAGATAAACAAAAATGATCACCTAGCATGTTTCTTAAATAACTGCAAACATATTTTGGTATTTTTATGCTTTAGAAATGTCAAAAACTTACATACAGCACCTTTGAGATACACTTCTTAAACACCTTTTTTATCATCATCATCATTTTCCACAATCACTGCAAATGTTTGACTAGTTGTGTATGTACTATACAAAGAAAATGTTGCAGTGCCTAATATTTACAATAACTCATATTCATTAAACATTTTCTGGGATTTAAGACAAGTGTGAGTCAAGCCTAACTTCTGGCCAAGCTCTAATCACTCTTTCTGGCTTTATTTTGTGATAATAACTGTTTGACATTATCCCTCATTATATTAATTATGCTTTTAGGTCCCAGACACAGCCTAGCACTGCATCTAACACAATTTCTAAATCCATCCCAGCTAAATTTTGCACATTCTTTTTCTTAAAGAGATAGTTCAAACTAAACTAAAACTGTATGTTGTCATTTCCTCATCTTTTAATTTGTCCAAACATGTTTGACTTTCTTTCTTCTGTTAAACATAAAAGAAGATACTTTGAAAAATGTTGGAAATCTGTAACCAGTGACTTCCTTAGTGTTTTTTTTTCTATTATGGAAGTCAAGTTTCCTCAAAAATCTTCTTGTGTATTAAACTAAAGAAAAAAGGGTGAATAAACAGTGAGTAAATTTTCATTTCTGGATTAAATATCCCTTAAAAACATGGTAAAACAGAAAAGAAAAAGACAGGCCTGTCCATGGGAAAGGTCTCTGCAACTTTAAGTAAATCAGACATAAATTCACTCCAACAAAAGTCACACACAGGCTGAGAGCTTTAAGCAATAAAACACAATGATAGCCAAAGAAAAATGTAAACGACCTCTCGCCATTTATCTAATTTATGCATTTCATAATTGCCCACAAAGACATACCAGTGATGTGAAAATGAAGGGCATTAACTTCAACACGCACGTTTGGAGGAGAATAATATACAATCGTGTAATAGCTTGGCCTCCTTGACCATCTACCAAAAGCACAGCTCATTTCTCCAGCTGGAGACAAGATGCCCCGTTCATCAGACCCACACCGTCTTCCCCATCTGTCACTCCTCCTAACACTTAAAACAAAGCGCAAATGTTACTGTAAGTGTGTAAATTTAAAGCTTTGAGCGATACAATTTACTGCAGTAATTTGGCATCGAAATGCAAAAACAAACAGCATAGTTGTTGTCATAATGAGCCCTGTTCATAGAGATCCTCAAACACAACCAATAAAGCTTTATTATTCATGTCAGGCCAATAATGTGCCCTAGTAATGTATTTGACATTGTCAAAAATCTATAGGTTGGCTTCTAGTGGATTTGTGAAAATTAAAACATGGTACAGGGCACATATTTCCAATGAGCCTGGCAGTGTGGGGAAAGTTAATTTAGAAAGTTATTCATTACAATATTAAGTTACTCCCCAAAGAAGTAGCTAGTTGAGTTACTTAGTTACTTTTTATGGTAAGTAATGTGTTACATTACTTTTGAGTTATTTTATCTGAGTTGGCTGAGGTTTGATCTCTTTTAGAACTTGCAAGGTTCTTTTTCCTTCTTTTTTTAAATAGAGGATCTCTGCTAACTAAGACTATAACTTTAATTTGCTTATAAAAAAAAGAAAACAAAAAATTAATATAGGATATTATCTTCTGAGAACTTCCTGACCCCATAGTAATACATGTATGAATAAATGAACATTTAAAGCAATGCATTTGCTACTTTTGCACTTTTTGTCCTAATAAGTAAACTCACTATCCATTCAGACAATCCTCTTTTCCTTTTCTTCCATGTGTTCAAAAAAATGAGAATATTTTCATTGCACAAATGTTGCTCTGCCATCTTCATTTCTGTCCTGCATTCTCTCATTGCGTGCAGGATTCAATGTGACTACAATCATTTTAATTCTGCAATTTATTTTTTGAAAGTGAACTAAACTAAAAAGTACTTGCATTAATTAAAAAAAAAGAAAAGTAACTAATTTTTTTTACTTTTTAGGTCTCTTAATTTCTAAAGTAATACTTTACTCGTTACTTAAAGTCATATTACGTAACTCACATTACTTGTAATGTGTAAGCCCCAACACCGGAGCCTGGGTTGCACATTTGGCCCTGTAATTCGCCATTGTTGCTTTAGCATTTTCAGTTCCACATGTTGTTGTCATATAACAAAACACCCAATAAATACATAAAAAATCAGTCTGAGTGTAATTTTTGTATTTATCGGCACCCTAAAATGGACCAATTTCTTTAGGCTTATCTCAAAATGAATGCTTAATTTTTTTTGTTTGTTTTGCTGTGAAAATACAAAATCTTACAATACAAAAAAAATTATCTTTTTTATCTCAATAAACATTACACTCTCAATATACTGAAGGTACTAGCTTATTATCTGAAAACATGGAGTTTTGAAGGGATTGTTCAGTTAATTACAAATCTAACAATCTAATTTATTCACTCTTGTGTGACACAAAAAAAAAACATGAATGTTTTCACAGACGATATTTAATTTTTTTATGTTTTTGTTTTATACCTTAAATTAAATAAATTACATCTTCAAAAAACTTCTCTCCTCTAAATAATGTAAATAATCTCAATTTCTTAGTTGAGTGAATGTCAATGTAAACTTTGGAAATAATGTTTGTTGTAGTTTCCTGTTACCACTAAACAAATTTACCCAACTATAAGTACAATTACATGGTAATGAATGACATACTAATACACATCCAAATGTTTTTAAAGGGATAGTTTTACTCAAAACTGAAAATCCTGTCATCATTTGCAGTGTGGGACACTTTCGTTTAATTAGTTACAGTAGCTAGTTCTGTGAGTTACAGGATTATAAAAGTAAAGCTGGTCACATGATTCTCAAGTAACACACATTTTATTGTCAGCAATGGCGTTGTAATGGGGAAAAGGTAACTCATTTGATTACTCGTTACTGAAAAAAGTATCACTGTCAGTAACGCCTTTATTTATAGTGTCATTATTGCCAACACTGCCATTTACTCATCGTTTAATTGTTCAAAACAATTTTACTTTCTGTAAACACAAAACACAAAATAATTTATTTTCAAGAAATATGTAACCATTGACTCCCATACTCAAAGGGGACAGGTTCCCTGCAATCTACAAAGTATCTGCTTTAGTGTTTAACAGAATAAAGAAGCACAAACGTTTGAATCACTCGATGCAGGCTGACTCAAACTGATTTATTTTATTTTAGAGTAGCAAAACAACGACTAAAAATCCATGTTTATGCTGTATTAGCTCAAGCATCAATAGCAAGCACTGCATTTCCCCCTGTCTTTGTCTAACCCTCCCCATGCCGCTTCAGTTTCGTTCTCTCTGGCGGTCTTCTCAGAAGCGAATGTCTGTGATAAAGCTAAAGGTGACATGATAAGCTGTGCAATCATCTAGGTCTGAGGTGCCGTAATCCCTGCCTAAGCCCTGTCATAAATCCATCTGTTATCTGTGTTACTCCTCTGCTCCCGACACCAAAACACAAAGCACCCGCGTGGAGAAGGCTCTTGTCAAGATGCATTTTGCCTACAGATCCCGCATGTGTGTCTGTATGTGTGTGTGTCAGAGCTGGCACTTTGATTTATTGTGGCACTCTGGCCCATGCTCCTCTGGGCCTGCAGTGTGTTTGTGTTTGTTTTCTGTTGCACAGGAGGACAGTGTTGAGCAAATGTTAGCATGCGGCAAGTGTTTGCTTCAGCAATTCTACAGTAGCAGTAATGCATAAACAAAGTGTGTATGTGTGTGTTTGTGTATGGACAGGTGTCCTTCATTGGAACTCCCAGAGATTCATTATTATCTGTGATGTAAGGAATTTTAAAGTGATAGTTCACCTAAAATTATGCTATATCATTCACTCACCATTGAGCCTTTCCAAATCCTTTCCCTACTGTATAAAGAAATATAAACTACTGTATAAAGAAACTTAAAGAAATACTCCACTCCTTTTTTTGGGCTCCTTTTACAAGACACCTAGAGTTAAGCAGTTGAATTTTATCATTTCTGAATCCATTCAGCCAATATTTGGGTCTGGCGGGAAAACTTTTAGTTTGGCTTAGCTTAAATCATTGAATTAGATTAGACCATTAGCATCTCGCTGAAAAATTTCATGAGCTTGAATGTTTTTCCTATTTAAAGTTTGACTGTCATCGTGTAGTTAAATTGTATACTAAGATCAATGAAACATTTAAAGTTGCTATTTTCATTTTTGAGTGAGATGCTAATGGTCTAATCCGATTCAAGAACTTATGCTAAGCTAAAAGTGCTCCTGCTAGACCTCAATTTCTGCTTTTAAATGGTAAAACTCAAATAGTGTTCCTTTAAGTGATGCAAGTTGAAATGACTTAAATTGATTAAATGTAAAAATGTAAGATATCAAAAAAATGTTTACAGTGTACACTCGCATTGTGCTGATTATGAAATGTTCAGTACATGAAATGTATGCCTGCTCAAGCATGAACATAAAAAAAATAAATAAATAAAAAGTATACTGTGTTCGTGAAACCAAGAATGACAAATGGGACTTCCCTTTGGTCTCATATAGTCAGCATGTTTCAGACCATTTGGGACAAACTCTACTAGTTCTGCTCTCCAGATTCACTCATACTTAAGTCTGGATCTCCTAGTCATTGCAAATGCGGTACTGCAAAGCACTCAGAAACTTTTATCCTGACACTTTTATAGAGTTCGAACTGCGCTGTCTCTGGCACTGGGCCCTCTTTGCAGGAAGTGGGGCCTTAAATGATCTTTCATTCTTTTTGGTGTCCTTTACATCAGTCATAGCTGTCATCCTGCCAGCTTTATTGAACAAAATTTATCGCAAACTACAAAAATCACCCCTAGAATGAGAAATATTTGATTACTTAAAAGTTGGAGCATGGCCCAAATATGAGAGAGAGAGAGAGAGAGAGAGAGAGAGAGAGAGAGAGAGAGAGAGAGAAAGAGTAGGATGTATATGTTGTGTTTCTGACATTAACGTTGTGTCAGCTGTGATATTCATTCTCAGATTTATGTCTGTGTGTCCACTCTGTCTGTCCTCTGTGACAAATTTCCTACTTAAGCAGACAGTTTTCTGGCCAAGGCCTTTGAGGTGATTTTAATGTTCAAAGCATTTTCATTTTTTCATGAGACGACAAAGTTGAACAAATGCCACCAGGAAATGACTTAAACAGTTTCATCTCAGCCGGGTAACAAATGAATTGCAAGTAGGAAGAGTTTTTTTTTTTTTCATGAAAACAACAACATTCATTTTAGCTTTATCCTCATTCTTAACTGAAAGATGGACCACATAAAAAATAAAGAACAAAATCTCCATATCCTCTGGCGCCCCCTAAAGGGAAAGAATGACATTTCAAATGACTTTATTACAGTGAATGTACAGTATCTGGACCTCAGAGTCAGAAGAAGAAAAAACTTCCTTTAGATTGATCCTTTATGCTTTACGTATTGTAAATGGCTAGTTGTTCAACTATTGAACATTTGTCCATATGATCAATGGTTGATGCTATGGCAAAAATTATACTGTAACTGGTGAATTACACATAAGTGAAAAAGATTCTCATGTTTTTGTTGTAGTGTCATTATTATTGATTTTAAATAATTATTTATCGATTAATAATATGTAAGAAATGATTATAATAACTTCAACAAATTTGTGTGACCGGTCAAATATTTGAATACCAAAACAAACCTTCATTTTTCTTTGGCTTAGTCTGTATTTCAGAGGTCACCACAGTGGAATGAACAGCCAACAATTCTAGCATATATGTTTTACACAGCGCATGCCCTTCCAGCCGCAACCCAGTACTTGGAAACACCCATACACATTCATACACACACAACAGCCAATTTTGTTTTTTTCAATTCACCTATTGACCTTATTCTGCGATGCGGAAGTGCGCTTGTTTTTGCAATTGTTTTAGAACTTCCGATTCAGCTCCCTATAAGAGAAATGACTAGGAAAAGTAAATTGTAGAAAACGGTCAAACTACTTGCTCTTCAAACAAGTGTTTTAATGATTATACAGACAAAGCAAACTCATATAATAGGAAAAAATCAGTTTGCAACATTAAACCGAAGAAGGAGCTGTTTTTAACGTCTAAAAATGAATGGAAGTGAATGTGACTGGAAGTCTCCGGCCAAAAAATTTCAAATGGCTGCGCAGAGAATAAGGTAAACACCACATGTATTTGGACTTTTGGGGAAACCGGAAGAAACCCATGTGAACACAGAAATGCTAACTGGCGGCCCAGCCAGGACTTAAACCAGCAACATTCTTCCTGTGAGCTGTGACAGTGCTAACCACTGAGCTATAGTGGAGACCCAAACCATTTCATTTTTGTGATAATTACTAAGCAGCCTATAGGGGACTAATATAGTATTTCTACACTGTAAAATATAAATAAATAGATAATAATAATAATCTCTCTCTCTCATTATATATATATATATATATATATATATATATATATATATATATATATATATATATATATATATATATATATATATATATATATATATATATACACACATATATATATATATATATATATATATATATATACATATATATATATATATATATATATATATATATATATATATATATATATATATATATATATATAATGTCTAAACATAATAAACATAAATAATATAAATATAATTTCTAAACATAGTAGTTTAAATAACTCATTTCTAATAACTGATTTATTTTATCTTTGTCATGATGACAGTAAATAATATTTGACTAGATATTTTTCAAGAAACTTCTATAGAGTTTAAAGTATTTATAATATATTAAATACACACACACACACACACACACACACACACACACACACATATATATATATATATATATATATATATATATATATATATATATATATATCAATATATGTATATATATATCAATCACGATAAAACGCAAGTATTTCACAATTTTGTCAGTTTAATGGCTAAATCAGGCGAAATCGTACAAGTTCGGTCGTATGAAAATGTATGATTTTGTATGATTTTAAAAAAAGGAAGCTTTGCATCCAATCTCGCCCCTAAACCCAACCGTCCAACTACATTTTACAAATGAGAACATACAAAATCATACGAATTAGCCACTAAATCAAAACGTAACAAATTGCTATGAGATAGCGTTGACATAGTATAAATCAACATACAGTTTCATTAACAGTTCAATTATATTAACTGTTGGCTGGTAGTGAATTGACATTATTGACATGTCTAGTAGTTTAAAATAATATATAGCTTGGGCTGGTTATGTAAAATATATAAAAAGAAATCCACTTATCAAAGAGGTGTAATACTTTTGAAAATCACAATCGCAATATATACATCTATGCCTAATATCCGATGACCAGAAAGTGATACATTTTTTATAAATTGTTAAAATATTGGTGTCTGTGATGCAGCAGGTCCAGAGCCTCTTGTGTACACCATGATATTATATAAAATTCACTTTAATGTGTGATATGACGAAAAAGGGGTCATGAACAAATATTTTCCTCAAATAAAATGAGTAATGGCTTGGACCCGGAAACAGCATTCCATGTCATGACTTATCAAGAGCATAATGATTACTCTGTATTTTTTTTTTCTGTTATTTAACATAATCAAAAAAAACCCCAAAAAAACAAATAACCTACATTTCAGCTAAGAACATCCCCTCTGTACATGAGAGAAAAAAAAATTTGAGCATGTGGGATGTGGCATTTTTTTAATTCAACCAATTTTCTAAACAAACAGCTAAGATTTATGACCGTCTCACCTCTAACCTCAAGGTCAAACTGTAGGTCAGATAAGTACGAGTGATTTCAGACATTTCAAATCAATATACACGTTGGCTCACGTTGATGGGTGATCTATGAGTCTGTCTTCAGGCTTCACAGGACCCAGGTGTAACATTTACCCCATGAATTTTAATCCCAAAATCAAATATTTATCAACTGAGACCAATGAATGATATGGTGACCTCACATGTCTTCACTGTTTTCTCTCTCTCTCTCTCTCTCTCTCTCTCCCCGTCTCTCCAGATTCATCATTTGAGGTATTAATTTGTTAACCTCCCACTGGGTCATTATAAAAGAATCAGAATGAGAGCTTACATCCACCCACATACAGTAATTATTCAGACTGAGAGCAAACATGTGAAAAGATTGAAGTGCACGAGCAGAAAGTCCCACTCGCTCTGGCGCAGACGAGAGGAGGCGTACAATATGATGCACGTGTGCTGCAGAGAAAAATGCGGGGGAGAGCCGAGACAGAAAGAAAGGTTTCAATAAAAAGAGAAAAGTGGAGAGATATTGAGGTGTCGCAGGCGGCGATGATGAATTCAACTGTGCTCTGCGTACAGATGGAGCCACGCTGCTGTTTTGACAGAGGGGATTGAATGCGTTTACTCAGTGTCAGTATACACACCTCAGCATTCGGTGGACATCAACATCATCTTTGCACACTCTCATCCCAAGTCGGTTCCCTTGCTGTGAATGTTTGTCTAGTCATGTTAAGTGTTATTAATCTAACTTGTCACATTTGTATGATCACACAATGAGTCAACGGCAAATATCTACTTGCAAATACTTGCACTGAAAAAAAAAAGATTAAAAAATGATTCAATGGATTTACTCATTTTTTTAAGCTAAGTGTTTGCAAACAATTTATTTGGGCTGAATTTAAACAAACAAATTAAGTTAAACATTACTAAATTTAACTTGTTTGTTTAAGGGAGACATGGTGGTTCAGTGGTTACCACTGTCGCCTCACAGCAAGAAGGCTGCTGGTTCGAGTCCCTGCTGCTCACACATTTCTGTGTGAAGTTTGCATGTTCTCCTCTTTGGCGTGGGTTTTCTTCAGGTTCTCTGGTTTTGAATATCAATTGAAAAAACTAAATTAGCCGTAGTGTATAAGTGTGTAATGATATTTCCCAGTACTGGGTTGCAGCTAGAAGGGCATACGCTGTGTAAAACATATGATGGGTAAGTTGGCGGTTCATTCCACTGTGGCGACTCCTGATGAATAAATTGACTAAGTTGAAAGAAAATGAATGAACCTGTATAAATACAGCCCATATACATTGTCTGCAACAGTTTTGTAGCAATCTTTTTTTTAGTGTGTCTCCTTCCCATTTTCTGTATGTCTACACTCAATCTATCTACACTCAAAAATGTATTTTTTCTGCTCGTTCAAACTATTTGTTTATTTTTTTTACAATCACTTTGCCACCAATTTCAGTAACCTGATGTCATTCAACAAAAATCTAGACACAAAACCCTAAACCCTAAACCAAGTCAGGGGTGTCAAACTCAATTCCTGGAGGGCCGAAGCCCTGCACAGTTTAGTTTCAACCCTGCTCCAACACACGTACCTGTAGGTTTCAAACAAGCCTGAAGGACTCAATTAGTTTGATCAGGTGTGATAATTAGGGTTGGAACTAAACTGTGCAGAGCTGCAGCCCTTTTGGAACTGAGTTTGACACCTGTGCCCAAAATGCTCAAAACGTCGCATGTTGCATATATTTCTCAAAAGAAGTCTGGCATGTGCAGGATCATTGGTTCACATAACCTATTTATCATACAAATACTACAGGAGCATTCATTTACTTCACCCACACACAAAATAAACATTGTTTCATTAAACAGTCATGCAATATTGATGCCTAAAATATATGAGTTTTAGACATTTTATATATGATTTAAAATTCAAAATGTGTAAAATGTATAAAAATGTATACATTTCAATATATGAAATTTGTACATACGTGTAGAGGAATTAGTTTAGACAATTCATTCATTCTATTTTCTTCGGGATAGTCCTTTATTGGGTTCACCACAGCTGAATGAACGGCTAACTATTCCAGCATATGTTTTACACAGCGGATGCTCTTCTTGCCGCAACCCAGTACTGGGAAATACCCATACACTCATTCTCTCTCTCTCTCTCTCTCTCTCTCTCTCTCACACACACACACACACACACACACACACACACACACACACACACACACACACACACACCAATTTAGTTCATTCAAGTCTCCTATAGCGCATGTCTTTGGACTGTGGGGGAAGCTATGGAAACCCACGCAAACACAGGGAGAACATACAAACTCCACACAGAAATGCCAACTGGCCCAGCCATGACTTGAACTAACTTGAACCTATAGACAATTTAAATGTATACATTTTAATATATGATATTTAAGTGGAATAGTACAGACACTGAACTCTGCAGGGAGTAATACTTACAGTAAAAAAAAAAAAAAAAAAAAAAAAAAAAAAAAAAAAAATATATATATATATATATATATATATATATATATATATATATATATATATATATATATATATATATATATATCTATATATATATATATATATATATATATTTATTTTAAACAATTTGATGTAAACTACACAGTGAAGTAAATTGATAAAAACGATTTATCACCCAGCCTTATTTAAAACTATATGAAAATCTGGAATTTGAGGGTTCAGAATAATAGTATTGAGAAATTTGCCATTAATGACCAAATTAAGTTCTATACATATTACAAAAAGGGTCACTTTTGTCCTATGTGACTTATTAAAGGGGTATCTTTGCCTACCTACCAATCTACCTTTGTCTATTTACTCATCCTATTTCTTTGTCCTATCTACCTGTCCATTCAACCATTCACCTATATTTTTTACATTTCCAATCCTATCTACACATCCATTTGGTCATCACTTTGTGTTTGTGAAGTTTAGTGATGTTTAGGAACATTTTGTGAGGCCATAGACAAATTCCCAAGTGTGGACAATAAAGACTTCTATTCTATTCTATTCTATTCTATTCTATTCTATTCTATTCTATTCTATTCTATTCTATTCAACCTGTTTATGTAACAATCCAACCATTTTTACATGCATATATAAACAACTCACTAAGCATATTATTAACAAAGAAAAAAATACTGAAAGTTTGTCATGCTGTTGAGAGTGGAGTTAGGAAATGATGCATGATATAATGAAAAAAAAAATAAAAAATCTTGACAGCCACAGGGTTGCTAAGATATTAAGCCTGGTTGCAATCTCCTGGAAATACAGTATAAATGATTTATCAGTCGACAGAAATAGAACATGCTCACAACAGACAGCTTGCACCTTGCCAGAGATGTTTTCTAAATATATACAATTCATGTGTCATGGTTTTATCAATTGTATGCAGGATTTAAACAGAAATGCATCTTTAGACAGCCTCCCATGACAAAAACATTACCTGTTTGACAATTAATAGTGTGCAGATGCAAAGGTAAACATAGAAAAACAACTAAATATATGATATTTACATTAACTCTTCCCATAAATGGTTACATTTTTATATTGAGACGTTTTCTAGGTCACGGAAGCTGTGCATGTTAATTTGTTCTTTTGCTCAGAGGGGAAAATTGCCGTTCTCACCACTAAATGGGTCATGGTAAAGAAGAAGCGTAGCTAATCCTCGCATTGCATAATAAACAACTTTCCCTGTAAACGTATTTGGTAGTGCGAGATGCTTCAAGACACCGTATGGTCTAAAGGATGTAGTGACGTAGCAGCATCAGATAAAAATCAATAAATCTCAAAGAGCTAAACAAATTATTCAAAATACATGACAAGAGATGGCGTAAGAGTTTCGATGTTAGTCATAAAGAGGACAAACTAGATAGTACTGGTGCACTTTGAACAAACTTTGGCTTAAAACCCTAGCCTGAATGATTCACGCAGATTTTAATGCTAAATTCATACAAAAGAAAGAAAGAAAAAAAGAATCACATTGTCGTTTTTCTCAGTCACTTTGATCCATTTCTCAGATCTGAATTGAAACTCTCAAAATTACCTGTTCAATCTTCAGATCATTGCCACTTGTGCACATCAAAAAGGCAGTTTCTCATTGCTTTTTGTTGCAAATGCTTTTGTACATCTGTGCAATGATTATGTGCAATTGTCTGCTGTTTCCTACATTGTCAATTGCCTGTCATGTTGATCAAAATGTATTATTTTGCTCTCTGTAAAATAGTCTAACCCCCTCATAAAAGTTTATCTTTTGTTCATGGCATAAGTCTTTACATGCAAAATGGCTGCACAATTTGTCCTAATATTTTGTCGTAATGCATTTTCCTACACATTTCTATAAGACTTTTTTTCTAAATTTTTTTTTTCTAAATTTATCCCAGGTAGTGTTGCACGATATACCGATACAAAAAAAAGTATTGCGATACCCCAGCTCTCAAAACAATGCAATTCCGCATGTTTGTAGTACTGGTATTTTTGAGTGACAGCTGTAGTTGCGAGTTTTTATCAATAGGGGTCACACACTTCAATTTAGGGCTCACTGTAGTATCGATTTAGTATCGGTGTTATGATATTTAATTTTAGCATCGTATCGAAAATTTTGGTATTGTGCATCCTATAGAAGATTTTCATTTGTTCACATTGCTACTTTTGTTTTGTTTTGTTTCTTCATGCTATGAAGTGCTGTATTTTCTTTTCTGTGTCACAATGACAAGATCTGTTAAAAAAAACACTACAAACAGCAAAAAATAAAATAAGATAAAAAAGCCAGTTTACATGAAAACTCCCCTTCATAGTACTGTTATATTGACAACATGACTAAGTTCATTGAGACAGAAATTTAGTTTTAAGAGATGAACTAAGGATTTTGAGCAAGACACTTTTGTTTTGAGAAATGAACTTGCTGTTAAGTAAATTTCAATTCTGATCTAAGAAATTTAAATTGACTGAGAAAAACACAGAGCTGACACAATTTAACATGCTACTAACATAAATTAACATGCTGCTTACTGTACATGTTTTAGCACATGACTACCATGTTTTGACATTCTGCTAACATCATGTTGGTAGCACACATTTTTTTTTTACGTTATAACAAATGCTAACATGCTTTAGCTGCATAGCATAGGGCTAAGATGTGTTGCTAGCATATTGAAACATGATGCTAGAAAAAAATGTAGAGTTGTTGGATTTACATGTTGCGAAAATTTGTATAGCATGTAAGTATTCTTACCTCTACATTGGAATAAACTAGCAAGTTGCTAATATTTTGAACACAACCAACTTGTTGTATTCAAAATTAACCTTTGTTACAAGTGGACTAAAAAAAACATGGTTATTGTAGGTAAACCTATAAAAAATCCCACAAAATCAACATGATTTTTGGTGTTGTTTTAACCATGGTATTTGGTATTGCATTCATTAGTACTAAAAACTATGGTTACTATGCTTTTACTAATAAAACCATTGATAATTTGCAAGAAATTAGAATAGCATAGATACAATTAACATGAAGCTAACACTTTTAGTATTTTGCTAGCCTAAATTATCAAGTTACTTGCATTAAAGCATTACTAACCTGTTTCTAGTATTTCTGCATGTCCTGTGCTAGACAGACACAGAGTTATTTTCTAGGAGATGTAGTTAATAATAATAATAATAATAATTCCTTACATGTATATATTGCTTTTCTAAATACTCAAAGATCTCAAAAAATGACATGATGGCAGCCATATTGCACCAGACTGCACACCACACACCAGCTGATTAATGGAGAGGAGAAAGAGTGATGAAGCCAAATATTATATGGGGATGGTAAGGAGGCCATGATGGAAAGAGGCTAGTGGGGAAATTTGGCCAGGATGCCGGGGTTAAACCCCTACTCTTTTTCGAAGGGCATCCTAAAAATACAGCCTCAGAATAGGAATAAAAAGAAAAAAACAAAAACTATGAATGTTGTCTTCCAAGTTGATATACCCTCCTGAGACCCCTGCCCATTGACTTGTGTCCTCTGTAGTAGACATTGCATTTTCATGAATTTTCTTTGAGCTACACTGTTAAGTCCTGTTGTACTGTTCAGAGGACATCCTGGGCTTTCTAGTGATATGTCATTTGATTGGCTGGCACGCTAGGAATCACTTCTTGCACTGTATCCAAAATGGCCGACATACAAAAAAGCACATTTTATGGGAAAGAGAGAGGTATGTAAAATTTAGCTTTTTAAATGTTTTTCTTTTTTTACTGTTATTATTACATATACATATTTGTTTATTAAAGTGTCAGGAACAATACATTTAGCTTTCAAAGCTGTTAACTTGTTTGTGTTTTAAAATATCATCCTTTTTTAAATGTCCACTATAGTTGACACCAGGACCATCTTAATGTAATTAATGACTGCATGTTGTAGGGGGCAGAACTGAAGCAGAGGATTCTTTATAAAATAGTTGAGGGAGACTCTTATTTAGAGTCTGACAATTAGACAATTAGAGAATGACAATCAGTCTTAAATCGGTTTTATGTTAAATACTGTATGTTTTGGATTGACATCACTTCTTTTTTTTAACTCGGCTCTCTTTTAGACTAAGCTGTTTCAGGATTTTTAACACAAAAAAATGGCTTTTGTTTTGTTTTTGTTACATTAATATTGGATTAATATCCCTATACAGCCATATCCTGTACAGTTTTGTTGTCTGAGTGGCGGTCGTTTCAAACTAAAAGTGTCCTGTGGTCCACTACAGTGGACATGCTGTAAATTAAAAAAAATAAAAACAAACATGTAAAAACTTTAAATTGTACAATTTTTTTTAACCCAAAGGATGTAGGAAAGCACAGAAAAACAAAAGAAGAAGAAGAAAAAGGGGTCTCAGGAAAACAGAATTAAACAGAATTTCAAGTTTTTTTTTTCAGTAATTATTTTTCATTATTCAGTTACATCAATTACAACATCAATCAGTCAGACATGGCACAAAATGTAAACAAAAATAAATACTAAAACTAGCGTAACATCTTATATGGGATGTGTGTATTTGCTCGAGATACTAAGATCGAAGTCTTTTATAACTCTGCACCACGTCTGTGGTTGGAGTCTTGTAACATCGTCAATATTGGCTTTCCTGTCCTCTGTTTTTCCCGTGGTTGCTGTCCTCATTTTGAAAACTGCATCTGATTTGACATTCTATTGAACGTGTGCAACTGATCTTATCGCTCACTAGTACATATATAAGACCCTGCACAGCCTCAACACGCATCTCTGTGTATCTGAAACACGCTCCATAATGTCTCTGGTTTCAATCACTCTCATCAGCATCGTTTTTCTAAGCCTACTTCCTCATACTCCAAAAGCATGTAAGTTTCTAATAGATATAAATATGTTGTGATTGTGATTGCTGTTACCTTTCTGTTAATATTTGAACATATACTGTAGTAGAGTAACATACTAAGTTTATGGATCTATCAGTATATGACTTTAAAAAAAATGTTGTGTTTGATGTCAGATGGGCCGCTGAACTATGCCTGCTGTGTGAAATACACTCGGACTCCTTTGCCCTTCGGTGTGATCGCAGGCTTCATTGAGCAGAGCTCCCTTGAGGTGTGCCGTATAGATGCCATCATGTGAGTCACCATTATCTGACCGCAAGAAAGAATCAAGGTTCACCCACTCACCCACACTTGTACCAAAATAGGCACATTTAACCATGCATTTAAATATGAGGGTGAACAGCGGATGCAAAAAAAAAAGTTCCCGTGGTATTAACACCGAGTACACTGTAAAGTGATGCTATAAAAAATAGATGACATTATTTAATAAAAAATAAAACAACTATTGTTTAAACATTAAAGTTGTAAAAATATCCATAATTTGTAGATTATATATTTTTAAAAAGGACAAATTAGAGGCTCTCAGTTAAAATTATGACAATTAGTCAAGACAACAAATGTGAGTGTGTTGCTTTAACTTACTTTAATAAGCTAACCAGGTTTAAATTTTTTATAGTATATAATTTATTATATATATATATATAATATATATATAATTATTTTTTTGTCATTTTGATTACTGTAAGTTGCGATGACTGAAAAAAGTTAATTTGATTCAACAAAAAATGTAAGGAAGCAAGAATTTTTCTAGTGTATCATTCTGAAATCATGCGTAGAGCATCATTTTCATGCAGATAGAAGCTGAGCTAACTACTGACATTAAAATAAAATGGGCAAAATACAGAAGAAGTCAAATGAATGTTCATGTTTCAATTTTCAAGTGTTGTGTTAATGTAACAATTTGCATAGAAATCTAAAAAAAAGAATGATTAAAGCAATTTAACATAAC
Organism: Danio rerio; assembly: GCF_052040795.2. NCBI lineage: Eukaryota > Metazoa > Chordata > Actinopteri > Cypriniformes > Danionidae > Danio > Danio rerio. The sequence continues at coordinate 43,555,937 of NC_141022.1, forward strand.
ATATAAATATAACATGCTTTATATTGGTTAGTGAACAAAAGACACTTTTTCAAAAACATAAAATAAATAAATCATAGCTCCCCTTTACTTTTAAATAGAAGTGTATTTTGTAATATTACATATAAATATAAAACATTAAATACATAAAAGACGTTTGCTGCTTGTTTTTACTCATTTTAAATAAGTAGTTTAAAGAGACAATTCTTATTTTTTTGCGAGGACTTAATTGTTTATGTTTAATCCACTTAAAAACTGTTGTAAACTACTTGTAAAAACTATTAAATTCACTTAATTGATTTGTGTTTGGACAACATGGAGAGATTGCGTGAAACTGAGCATTTTTACAGTGTGATACAATTAGGGGAGCTATGAATATTTATTCATTGTTTTAAAAAAAAGTACTACTGTATCACGCACACACATACTTTTTAAATATATTTTCGAATACTAGTGTATGTCAAGGAATATTTTCAAACCGACCTAAACTTACTGGTTTCAGACTTTTGATGTCACTTTAAAAGGCAGTTGACCTTAATAAAAAAAAGTACTTTCAGCCACTTTTAGAAGAAAATAAAACAAACTACTGTCTCCAAAAACATTTATTTTTATCTTTCTCTTCAGTTTTATCACCCAGAAAAATAAGAAGATATGTGCGAGCATTGAGGATCAGTGGGTGAGAGCTGCACTCGCACGTCTGAGGTAAGCAGCCAAAGTGTGTGACATTTTAAAAACAAACGACCTAAATTGTGTGGCAAATGTACCATAGAAACATTCTAGGTAACATTTATCATCACTGACTGGTGAATAGTGTGACCAACTGAAACATTTATTGATTTTCTATTTATGACGGCCTGACCTGAATTTATACCTTTTTTTGTATAGGTCTAAAATTGCTAATCTGGAGAACAAGGCATCTTTACGTCTCACCACTGCTGGACCGAATAGTGTGATTCAAACAAATACCACCAACAGCCCATGAAGCTATTACAGATAAATGTGGCTTTGAACAAAGCATATAATTGACTGAATTAATCACTGATTATTTTTATCATGCATTAAATATATTCTGACTATTCATCTTTAATAATAAATCTCCATTTTGTTTTTTTTTCACAGAATTATATATATATTTTTTCTAATATATTTAGTTTGAGATGCAGTACAGATTTGTCTTAAACAGCAATACTGAAAAAAACTAAATACAATAAAAACAAAACAAATCTTTGTATGCTACTTAAAAGTTAAAACCCAGTTGGGAGAGTAAACAAAACTAAGGATTAAAAGAACTGCAGCTGAGCTTCATTATCGAAAGGATCAGCCTGAAATTTAGAATACTTTATAGACCATCTGGGTACTCATGTGACATTGTAATAAATCATCAATTAAGACCATAATCTCATCTCTGTCTTCATCAACTCCTGGAGGCCTAGGTACTGGTGTTTCAATGCCTATTTTATCCATTATCTAAAAGAAAAGGAGATATAAAGATTAAAAAAAAAAAAACATTTGAAAAATATTTTTACATCTGATCTGTGCTTAGTAGTTTATAACAAGACAACATTAGGGGTGTGATGATACACCAAGCGGCAACATCCCGCTCTCCCTCGTAAAGCTAATACTGAAGTAACTGAAACTGCAATTCATTGAAATTCCGCTAGGCCTGGCTGCAAATTAGAGCACATTTCTAATGACCCCAATGTTAATATGGCCAACTTTACAGCAGAAAAAAAAGTGTTTACAGCCTGGTACAAACAATGATTTTGGTGTATAACTAATATTACACTTCATGACAACTGTAAGAGGGTGGATTTTTATTTTTTATAACTCATCCGTTTCATTTATATTAAGTAAGGGCGTGGCCACTTGAGTGACAGCTAGGCCTTGCTGGTGGCCATGACTTCACCTCAGCTGATTCTAGCTGATTATCTGCTGAACTCAGCATAGACAACATATTTTTGTTAGGGCTTTATACAGTCAATTGCCTTTTGGAATTATTTCTTACAGTTATCAGATAATATGGCATGCTGTGTGCATTTATTTGTGCTCACAAACCAATATGGTGGCCTCCATTTCCAAGGTGAGTTAAATTATTTCATACTTGTATACCATATCTATAAATGTATTTGTTTTATTTAATATAATCAATAATTTATCATTTTCTTCATAACTTGAATGCACTCCACAATCTGACAGATTGATTAGCTGTAGGCAGTGTTGGGGGTAACACATTACAAGTAACGCAAGTAACAAAATAATATAAGTACCGAATAAAGTAATGCATTACTTTTAAATATTAAGTAATAATATTTGAGTTACTTTAAAAAAAAGGTATAGTTCCGGGGTCAAGAAGTTCTCAGCTAACATTGTCCTAAAATATATTTATGTGTTTTTAAATGTAGGTGTAGGTTATACAATGCACTGTTAATTGCACAACTACATTATTTAAAAAAAAAACAAGTTCTGAAAAAGATCATGCCTCAGCCATTAACGCAAAAGTAACTGAAAAATAACGTAACCCTACCATAAAAAAAAGTATTTAAGTAACACAACTAGTTACTTTTTTTTAGGAGTAAGTCAATATTGTAATGCATTACTTTCAAAAGTAACTTTCCCTAAAACTGGCTGTAGGCTAGAACAGTCATCTGAAACGTTGTCATGCAGTGTTATGCCTGCTTTTCATAAATAGCCTTACATTTACTAACACCAACTATATTAGTATTTGGAAGTAATTATGGTTTTCCTCCAGTAGAAAAATATCATAAGAACAATGCTTAGTGGCTCAATGTATTGTTTTAAAAGTCTAAACACTTTATTGATATAGTATACAACCACATGTAGTCAGAACACAAGTGAATTACAGGTAATGAAGTATTAAGCATTTCCCCCAAAGAAAACCCAATCTGAGCAGAATGCTTGCAGGCACTGTAGCTCTGCTCACGCTCCACCTCTTTGTCCTTTTTTGGTTACTCACGGTCGGCGGCAAACAAAATGGTGACGGTTGGCCACGCCCACTTGTAGCTTAATTTATGCTCTTCAGAAACCTATGTGTGACAACTGATACTATGTGCATATATTTTTTTACAGTCTATGTTATACACCAATAACAAGGCTATAGACTGTGAGCAAATGGCACCATTTTATGACAATTTATATGCAATTTAATTTTTTTATATTTAGTATATAAATAAATAATTAAATCTATCATCCTCTCAGATAAATACTCAAAAAGCATGGGAAACGTATGGCATATGTATTCTGATATGACGTTTACACGTGCCAGTACTTTCAGTCGGTGTGCTTGTGTTTTATTCATAAGTTTCATTATTTCTTATTTGCACTATATTTTTGGTATCAAGCTTGTAATAGGCATTCACATGCTGCTGGAATATATGAGGACAAGACAGTTTTTTTTAAGCACTTTAGTGACTGCATGATCATCTCAATATTATTACAGAAAAGAGGCCTGTGGGTTGTATTGCTGGAGTTTAGTGAATGAAAACTAAACTTTTGTGTGATTTGCATCCATATCACAAGTTTTATGGACTGGTGGAGGGATGGTGTGCCAATTTGTGGTACTACTCCTTTAAGTACTATTAAGACACGCATTTTTAAAATATTTCTACTTATTATTAGAAACTGACTTCGGCAATTTTACCAGTGCAGAAAGTCTATTATTATTCATATGTTTAATATGTATTTAAAATTAACATCTTTTTGATTTCACTTTAACATACATTTTAGAAGTGAAGATAGGCCTATTTGTCAATGAGACTCACTCTCTGAATAAATTACACAGGGTTTCTGCAGTTTCTACCAAGATAAATTTAAGACTTTAAGACATTTTTATGACCATTATGAATGAAATGTTAGACTTATAAAGGGCTAAACGCTAAGAAATTTTTCAAATGGCCCAGATGGAAAAGATTTTTGTTCACCCTATCAAAAATTATAATTTAATGCATGTAATGATACAATAATAAATTATTCGAAAATAGATATTATAGATATTTATTAGCAAAATATTTTAAATATTGTATAAAACCAAGCAAGCTTAACTTGTATTCATACACTTTTTTTTTCCAACAAACATTATTAAAATAAAAAAAATTAACCAATGTTTTAAAAGTTTTAAAAGTTATAATAAACTATGCACAACAATATGTCCAGGTCGGTGTCCTCGGCAATTTAAAACAAATGTAATTTTAAGATAATTAAACCATTATGATACAGTTAAAGATTATCTTTTTAAATAAACAGTTTAAAGTTTTATTATGATGGACTGTTGGAGATTGAATGGGTTGTGGAAAGATTGGGCAACAATACATGAACAAAGGAAAATTAAGACTTGTTTGAAAAAAGATTTAAGACCTACAAGACAATATTTCAGTAAATTTAAGACTTTAAGGCTTAATATTTTGATTTTGGGATTTAAGACATTAAGACTTTTTAAGACCCTGCGGAAACCGTTACAACCTAATTGCTACATAAACTGACTCAGCAATTATACTGTAAATCAAGTTAGAATAAAGGGTGACAAAATACTTAAAAATCATGCAGATTAATGCTGACAGCACTGTATAAGTGAATGGCGCCATCTAGTGGAGCTCCTGAGCTAATTTTAAACTAGCAAAGTGAACCCATGGTTTTAATCATATTAACATTAGTACAAGTCAGTTAATTTTATTAACTGTTGTTTATTGAATTAAACACCACTTAAACACTAAAATTATACTTTTAACTTCACATAAAACTAAAATGGCAAGTTAGAATTAAATAATGCTAAAACTTTGTATTTTGTTTTTTGTATTTTGTTTTGTATCTTCTTAGTCACTGTGCGTCCCTTATCAATCCTGTCTCTTATGTCTATCACTCAGAATTTTAGTCTCAGAACTTAAACTATGAAACAATTTTATTTGATTTTTGGCCAATTTAATATCATTACACCCCTAGACAACATAAGTATTGTTGTAATTATAACCTGAAGATATTCCTTGAAGTTGAGTGCGTAGAAGTGATGGGTGTCTACACTGCTAAACATCTCTCTGCGCTGCTCAGGAGAAGACTCATCAGAAATGGAGTCAAGCAGCTCATTGCTGTGCCATAAGGTCAAGGTTGAGAAATAGCAATAGAAAAAATAAAGAATAGTCACATCAAATGCTAAAATAAGGAGTGTTAGACAGTGTACAAGCTGGTTGAACAGTAACTTTTTTTTTTCTTCCTGAGAACAGTAGTCTATCTTAGGCCTGGGTTAAACTACCTAAAATCAAAACCCTATTTAATTAAACACTTTACCATGATTAAAATTATTAAACAATTATTTTATTTTGTTTGTTTAGAATTTAATGCAACCTATAGCTGAAATAGTCAACACAGGTTTGTTGTAAATATGTGCTTTACCCTACATTTTTGTGAAACTGCAAAAACATTCATAAACATAGGTTTAAATACCGTTTTAGGCAAAAGGAATGCTACGAGGCAGTATGAAATCAACAACTTTTGTTCCTTTTTACACTAGTGATATTAACAAAGACATATTATTGACAAATAAAGGATTGTTTTTGTGCAGTTCTTTCCACAACACTAAATAAGTAGGACAAATCTTAACGGTGTCAATGATTTGTAATGAAATATGTTTGCTTCATTTAGTATGGTGTTCTACTAGTGCAGATGTACTACTGATGCAGTGTTCAGGTTGTGAGAGCTTCCGGTGAAGCAGATCCACAAAATAGATAACAGCAATGTAAAATCAAAGTGAAACTATGTGGTTTCAGAACACTTTTCTCTCATGTTCGCTTTTAAAAACACTATTAGTTGGTTGTAGAGAAGGTTTGGGTCAGTACTGTAGGTAATCGAGGTGATCAAGTTCCCATCGACTGTTTGAGGTCAGTAGGTGCTAGGTGCTTGACTTCTCACGGATGCATACAAAAAGGATGTGTATCTAAATTGTACAACAAAACTACCTTAAATAATAGATTTCAAAATTGCAATAATGCAACAGAATCTCTAATGAATTTGTCATCTGAAAAGTGCAACAAAACATCCCCAGAGCAGTGTATTTTATTTTTGCAAAAATGTAGTCTCTTATTTCTAATGAGCCTGGGCTGGAAATAGTTGCGGTTACAATTCAAATCCTGAAACATACATCAGATACTTTATCTATGCGACCTCAAAATATATTTGGGAGCATTTGTGCGAGTGCAAAAAATTGTTGCTGTGCGACCAGTTTTCACAGCAAAATGTTCACGGATGCGTGGATTTAGAAGACATTCACGCAAAATGCATCTTCACCTGAAACCTGGCCGAAACAGTTGTCATATCAACTTGCAGCAGTAAACAAAGCCTGCAATCCATTCCCTGCCTTCAAGCTCTTCTGATTGGCCACTGCTCTAGAACTGAATGCGAATGGATTGGTTTATATCAGCTGTCAATCACTTAGTTAATGCCTTAGTCAAAAGAGTGCTGAAGATTTTGTTTTAAAAACCTGATTAGCAATCATTTGGGAAACGTTAATCCACCATTTACACTTTTCCAAGAGTGCATAAAACACTTTCATTGGGTTAAAGTCCGACATGAAAATGACTATAGCATTCACTGTAAAGCCTGTAGGACGGAGTCTGCAAGTAACAGTGTTTGCCACATCTAAACACTTAAAGCAAGATTCTGTTCTCTTTATTTAATTTTCAGGATACTGTCAACTGTACATTAACTAACATTTTACATTTACACTTTACATGCGAAAAGGTTCATTTTGAGCCCTGTACATACATACATACATACAGTTAAAGTCAGAATTATTAGCCCCCTTTGAATTTAGTTTCACTTTTTAAAATATTTCCCAAATGCTGCTTAACAGAGCAAGAAACTTTTCATAATATGTCTGATAATATTTGTTCTTCTGGAGAAAGTTTTATTTCGGCTAGAATAAAAGCAGTAATAAAAAAAAATAATAATAAAAAATAAATAAAAAATAAACATTTTAAGGTCAAAATTATTAGCCCCTAAGCTATATTTTTTTCCGATCAACAACACTTTTTTACGAGAAAAAATCATCGTTATAGAATAACTTGCCTAATTACCCTAATAGTTAACCTAGTTCAGCCTTTAAATGTCACTTTAAGCGGTATAGAAGTGTCGTGACAAATATCTAGTAAAATATTATTTACTGTTATCATGACAAAGATAAAATAAATCAGTTATTAGAGATGAGTTATTAAAACTACTATGTTTAGAAATGTGTTAAGAAAAATCTTCTCTCCATTAAACAGAAATTGGGAAAAAATAAAAATAAATAAACAGTGAGACTGATAATTCAGGGGGTTTAATAATTCTGTGTTTAATAATCTGTGTCTGAGTTTACCTGTGTTCAATGCAAGTGTATACTTACAAATTACAGAAGTGAAGAAGATAGCCATAACGTTTGGCCACAATCTCATATCGATATCTAAGGTTCAAGATGTCTTCAGAAGACCACTTGGGGTATTTTTTCATTAGTTTTTCAACCACTGAACTCCAGTTACGTCTATATGCTAAAAAAAAAAAAAAAAAAAAAAAAGTTTTTTGAGAGAGAGAAAAAATAGTCATCAGCACCTGAAGATTATGCCAGTGCCTATGAACGCTGATAATGAATGTTCTAGATATTTACTGAAAAAAACTAAGCAATATTGCGCCTTATTTTCAAAACGATAAAAGAGTTGCTTTTAGAAAGCTGTAGACAAACTTCCAGGCCTAACGTACTGTAACGTTACATGTTTTAGAAAATGTGACTTACCATTCAAGAGGTTCAGTTCCTGTCTGGAGCGCAAATTCTGGCGACGCATGGTTTTACAAATGTTCTCATTGAATTCTTGAAATATCTCATCATCTGTGACACAAAGATAAACAACTTAAACATCACATAAGCCGTCAACATTAACGTAAATAATGTGTCATACTCCCTAGACTGACCCACCTAACGTTAACTGTAAACTAACAGTTAAATTAACAAACGTTGCGTTGAATATATTTTATTTTACTTTTGATTTATTTACAAACTGGAAAATAACACATTGCTGAACACATAGGAGAAAATAAACAAAGCAATTGTTTACATTACAACATTAAACAGTTAAATATAACAAACACTCCACACCTCTGAACTGTATCAACGGTTAATGTTAATCAAATAACGCTGTCACTAACCGTCTCTTTGCACCTGACTCGGAAGCTCATATATTTCAGGCTTTTGCGTAACTGGGATCGAAAGAAATGATCCCATTTTCCACTGTTTGTGGATAATTTGTCAAAATACTGCGTTGTTCGTTTGATTAGGCAAAATCACAGCAAATGAAGGCTTAAGGTAATGTGCCTCGTCTCGAAACAGCTTCAAGTTCAAATAAGTTTACTAAGCGCCGCTCGTGCACGTGAATGTAACCACGTGACGATATTGACGTCTTTTCTTTTCTCTATTTATATAAAAATAAATGCTAAATCATAGCAGCAAACTGTCTCCTTACTTTAGAAAAGATTACTAAAATATAACTAATAATAATAATAAATCAAAAATTCAAAGCTCATATGAGCTATTTATTATTCAGAATCGGATAAAATCTGATAACAGTAGCATGCATGTCGCCCTCCTAAAACTGCTTACAGAGACTTATTTCCTTTAATTTATAACCATTTTAAGCACATACTGTTGGCTACACAACCAGGTGAATTTACAGGTGCGTGCTAGCTGTTACTGTGGATTATATAAATAAAACCCTGCTGAAAAATCCAGCTTAAACCAGCCTAGGCAGGTTGGCTGGTTTTAGCTGGTCGACCAGGCTGGTTTTAGAGGGGTTTTGGCCACTTCCAGGCTGGTTTCCAGCCATTTCCAGCCTGGTCTTAGCTGGTCAGGCTGGGAGATGACCAGCTAAAACCAGCTTGACCAGCCTAGCCAAGCTGGGAGTCCAGCCAAAACCAGCTTTATCCAGCTTAAACCAGGCTGGTCAAGCTGGTTTTAGCTGGATTTGGCTGGTAATTTTCCAGCCTAAGACCAAGCTGGAAATGGCTGGAAACCAGCCTGGAAATGGCCAAAACCCCTCTAAAACCAGGCTGGTCAACCAGCTAAAACCAGCCAACCAGCCTAGGCTGGTTTAAGCTGGATTTTTCAGCAGGGAACGTATTTCAAACAACATTTGCATACTGTATGTAGCCTACTTTACACAAAGGCAAAGAGCATAAAATAGTGATTCTAAGCCCTTTGACAAAGGTCATTCTTAAAGGTATAGTTCACCCAAAAATATAAATGTACACTCTTTCACCCTTAAGTGGCTTCAATTCTTGAAGACTAGACACTAAACATTGCTTTATATTGAATAATACAGCATTTTTAAATAGTATAATGAACTTATTACAGCAAAATCTAATTAACAGAATTACACTGATTTTTGCCTTGATTTGCTTGCTGTTGTCTTCTGCATATACCTTTATCCGTTGAGAGCCAGTATTTACATTTTAAAAAATCAAATTTGGGTGTTTCTCAGTGATGGGTTGCAGCTGGCAGGGCATCCGCTGTGTAAAACATATGCTGGATAAGTTGGCAGTTCATTGCGCTGTGGCGACCCCTGATTAATAAAGGGACTAAGCCGGAAATTCTACGAATGTATGAATGAATGAATGAATGAATGAATGAATGAATGAATGAAAATCAGATTTATTTACATTTAATTGAAACATTTAATTTCGGTTTGCTTTTTTGTAGCTCAGCAATAAAACAAACAAACAAACAGAAAAAGGTAACGTCAAAGAAATTTGCCCCAATCCTCTCCACCATACTAACTCTCCTCTCAAATAGCATGGTGGGCCAAATCAAAGGTTACAATGGTCCAACTTTGGCCCACAGGCCCTACTTTGGCCATCTCTGCTTTATGAGTTTCTTTACTATGCTGAACACTAAAGATCTTTTAAGAAAACTGAAAACTTGTAACCATTGACTTCCATTGTAAGAAAAAAATATTTATAATTAAGTCAATGGTTACAGGTTTTCTGTTTTCTTAAAAATCTTCTTTTGTGTTTAAGAAGAAACAAAATCAAACAAGTTTGGAATAGGTATGGGGTGAGAAAATCCTGACATGATTTCAGTTTTGTGTGAACAATCCCTTTAAGATTAGTATTATGGTTCTTAACAGTGACCTAATGTGCAACAAAAGCATTTTCATTTAGCCATTGAGAAAAAACACTGGTTTAAAATTAAGTAAAATATCCCAGACAATCACGTGTACCTTAAATGTTTATTTTATCACTTAGGGTCATAAAATGTCCTTGTGTTCCCTTTCAATACTGTTGCTTATGTCCCTGAAGCAATTTAACAATTGCTGGTAATGACCTTAGTGATTCCATGTTAACATGATGACATTACAGTTGGAGACTGTGTTCATGCTGCATGTTTCTTTTTTTTTTTTTTTAAATGACTACAAAAGCCAATCAAATTGAGGAAGCTGAAAATCAACGAGAGCCTAATTTCATAATGGTGGTAATGCAGTGGCTTTTTTAGTATTTCAATGTCAGAAATGAATTATTTAGTACAGGGGTGACCAAACTTTTTTGTATGAATGGCCAAAACCAATATGATTGAGAGCTCTGGGCTAAACCAAGCTATATTAAATTAAAGTTGCCAAGGATAATTTTCCAATTTATTTAATAATATTTCAAAATAAACAGAAAATATTAAATCTTATTAACTAATGCAGTATAATGTTTTTAATTTATATTTCAATACAATAAAAACATCAACAATCACATTTATAACACAGTGGAGTTCAATACTGAATACACTAGTCGAGCAGAATGTGACTTTGACTTGCTCACTAAAGTCATTGTCTCGTGACATTTAGAGAAAATTAATTAATGTCATTTAAATGAAACATTTCATTTCAGTTAGCTTTTAACAATAAAACATTAAAACATCTCCATTATTCTTCCTTTCTTCTCGGATGAGATGCGGGTCAAATCAAAGGTTACCATGGGCCAACTTTGGCCCTTGAGCCCTAGTTTGGGCATCACTTATAAGGTTCAGTTCTAAGGTGTCTAATATGAATTAGACAGCCTGATCTCACGAGGAAACATAAGTATTTTATGTTTTGTCAGTTTAATGGCTAATTCTAACAAATACGTACGAGTTCAGTCGTACGGAAATGTAAGATTTTAAAAAGGAGGCGTGGCACCCAACCCCACCCCTAACCCCAACCATCATTGGGGGATGAGCAAATCATACTAAATAGTATGAATTAGATTGTAGGAATTCATACGAATTAGCCACTAAATCAAAAAGTTACAAATTGCCGTAAGATAGCTTTGGAATTAGAAGAAAAAGTTTCCCGATTTTAAAATTCTTTAGGTTTTCTTCTTTAATATAGCACAATATGTCTTTCAATTCATCCATGTTGTCCCAACAAAAAAACGCTTAAGTTAACTTTACAAATTTAAGTGGATTGAACTTAAAAAGTGAGTTGTTTTAGCTCATTTTAAATATTTAAAACAACAACAAAATCATGCAAAAAATCATAAAGTAGATGCCCAGTGAATGGATGATAAATAAATATAAATTAATTACATTGCAATAAAACTTAGCTATACTTAAAATAACTTAAATATTTTGCCAACTATAAGCTATAAGCATAGGTAAAGTGTTTTTAAAGAGTGGTTGTTGATAGAGGTATGGAGTCAGTGCTGTTCATCTTCTCTTCCCATCTAAAAAAAAGAGAGAAATAGGCATAAATGTTGAAAAAAAAATTCATTTTCTTTTTCTGTTGTTATTTGCATGTCAGTAATACTTTTGCATCAGTGTACAGCACCCTGTACCACAAAACCGTTTATACCTTGTATATTTTTTGGCAATTGCCAACAATACATTGTATAGGTCTGTTTTTCCTTTATGTAAAAAAAATATATATTAGAAAAGAAAGATCATATTTCATTGAGATCGTTTGGTAAAAATCATTCTAAGCAATTCATTTAGACAATTTTAAAGGTGACTTTGTATATGTTTAGATTTTTGAACCCTCAGTTTGGGAATATTCAAATAGTTCTCTGCAAAAACAGTTCCTATGTAAAACTTATTCAGCTTTCAGATATGTATTAATCTCAGTTTTGAAAATTTGACACTTAGATTATGTCTGTCTTGTGGTTCAGGGTCACATTTCAATGTTCCCACTCTCCCTGACTTCTCACTAAATTTGCCTGACTAAAAAGCTGAATTTTCATTACCTACCCATAAGCTATAAGGAGGGCCACAAAAAATCTGTATCCACAGAAATCTGCAGATTTCCCAAGATTTTTTGCCTATCATTAAATCTATTTATTTAATTGTGAAAATGTGCTTACATTTATATTTATTCCGTTTTTAAATTGATTTCAGTAATATTACTAACTAATATAAAAACGTTCATATGATGTATGAACATAATAATCATTTGCAATACACTTTCTAAAGTAATCTTTTAGTGTACATTATATACAGTAAGAGACTTGCTTTGTTTACACATTAAGTGAATCTATTTGGATTTACATTGTTAACATTAAATAAAAGTTTAAAAGCTAATATTTTTTCATTTATTTTAAGTTTACGATACTTCCAAAAATCATTTCACATAAATCCACAGATTTTTTTGTTTTACAAAACTCTCTGCAGACAGCAAAAAAATAAATAAAATGTCTGCAGATTCTGCCTGGCCCTATAAGGAATGGGAACAGGCTGCTGTTGTGCTTTGTATACTATTAAAAAGATTTTAGATTTAATATTATTTTGCTTGACTTCAATAATCAAGATGAGTATAATAATTGATATAGTTAGATTTTTGGGACGAAAAAAAAAAAACTCCTGATGTAATTATTGTTTGCTTTGGTTGTGTGTTTCCTCTCCCATATTAGATAGCATGATAGTAATTTTACAAATGTTACATTTATTCTACAGCTGCCTATACTGTTTAACACACAGTTTAAAGTGGTCCTTTTGAAGCCGAAGCTCCTGAAAATGATTTTATCCTACAATGTTTGCTTTAATTATTAATCCGTTGACTGCATTTAATTAAAGTGTTGGCCAGTTGATTAGCGAGAAATAACTTAAATAGAGCTGAAAAATAGAACAACCTTAACAATATGAAACAGAACAATTTAAAAAATACTAATTCACTGATATTCCCTGACTTGGACAACAACAAAAAAAACTATAAACTTTCCAGGAATAGACTTTTTAAAATCCCATGATAGGAAACCCGTTCATCAGTGACTTACACTTGAAATGTTTTGAGCTCCTGGATTTTTTCCTTCACCCAGCCTTCCTTCCAGTGGCTGCATCTCGGACCCTCAGTTGTGAAAAAACTGTTACCCAAGAAAGTTAAAGAGATTTAGTAAGAACAATTGAGTCATAAAGATAAAAAAACAGATGTTCCTCATAAATAAAAATTAATAAATAAAAAATGCTTACATGACTGCTTTGACGCAAGGAGGATTTCTGATCTGTAATTTGAATCCGGTTATAGGCAATATGATTTTCTGCGTGGAGACGCTTGTGCAGCATTGAACAAACCTGTTTTGCCCATCTAATGGATAGAGGAAATTGAGTAGATGTGTCAGAGAGCACACAGATGAATTTCGAAGTAAAATATTGCAGATACTCACTCGTCTCCATGATCATCACTGACAAAATGACAGCTATGGCAGCAAGTCTCATCATCATCTTCTGGTTGTGCGGCATTTTGTGTTTATTGATTCAATCAATGCAAAGATGTAGAGATGCTCACTGACATCTCAATCACATCGGCTCTGTTTATGTATCATCAGGAAAAGGAACTAAAGGTCAGGCTCTCCACAGGAATTGCACACTTCTTCATGATTGTTTCTGGAGAAACACCCTCCCTCCGTTTTGCTTACTCTGTGATTTTATTCCGGATATTTGATGGTGCAATCATTTGCTCAACTAGATGAAAAGAAAAATGCAGTGATGCAGCGATGTTTCGGAGAAAGTTTGAGGATGTACTTTGGTCATGTGAAAAGCCTGACATCATTGAGGACAATGAATCATGGATATTGCAAGTTGTTTGGTCACCAGATGACATCAAATGAAAGGGGTTGTAAACAATTGATTTGGGGATGAATTTAAACAAACGGATTAAGTTGAAAAACTCTATGATGAAAATAAAAGCTATGAATCTTTCTAGCAGTGACTTTTAGTCATTTATTGGTTAAAAAACTAGATTTTATTGTCATTTAAGGTTTTAAAATCAAATATTTCCACTGCATTGTAGCTTTTAAAAGCTGTTCGAATAAACTGTAAATTTGAAATCACACTACAAAGCTTTGGACAACAATAAATATAAATAAATATAAATAAATAAATAAATAAATTGAATATAAATGATTGCTGATGATTATCCAACAACCATGCATTTAAATCTGGTGCTTTTTGTCACTGGGTGTGATTGTGCTTCATTAAGTGCTAATTATATTATTTATTTAACATAAATATTGTGAAACAGAAATCTTTTTATGTCTTTGAATAATTAAGTTTTGCATTGCATTGTTAGGATATGGCAATATTTAGTTGAGATAAACTGACTTTAAAGCTTCCCAAATTAAGTTAGAAAAGGCGACACAGCTGCGCAGTCACAGCAAGAAGGTCGCTGGTTCGAGCCTCGGCTGGGTGAGTTGGCGTTTCTGTGAGAAGTTTACATCTTTTCCCTGCGTTTGCGTGGGTGCTCCGGTTTCCCCCACAGTCCAAAGACATGTGGTACAGGTTAATTGGGTAGACTAAATTGTTTGGAGTGAATGAGTGTGAATGAGTGTGTATGGATGTTTCCCAGAGATGGGTTGCAGCTGCAAGGGCATCTGTTGCGTAAAACAAATGCTGGATAAGTTGGCGGTTTATTCCGCTGTGGCGACCCCTGATTAATAAAGGGACTAAGTCGAAAAGAAATTGAATGAATAAAGTTAGAAAAGCAAATTGATTTTAGAGTAGGAAATATATCAAATATATTCATATAATATTCTAATAATTGTTGGCATGAAAAAGAAACCTTTTTTTTCACCCATGTAATGTATTATTAGATACAGTCTAATATACGACACAAATCACAAATAAACATACCCAACCGTTATGTTAAAGTTGGTATAAAAATGTACTTGAAAAATGTAACCTATTGAATGAGATTGTCTTTATTTAACCAAATGTCCAGTCTAAAAAAATGCTTCTCAAAATGAATATTGTACCAATAAGGGTCCACTGTCAGACACATCTGGTTTAAACACCTTAGCTGCTTTCCAAAATCAGAATTTAAAAAAAGATGACTATTTAAATGTAATGTATCAAGTCACTTCATGAGACTAACTAATATTAGAGAGTGCTGCCACCTAGAAAAAAAACAACACATGTGAAAAATTCACTTCATGTTTTTTTTATATAGCATCTTTCACCATGTAGATTGTGTCAAAGCAGCTTAACATAGTTCTAGTAAATTCCAGATTTCAGAGTTGAAGTTCAGTTTAGTTTAGTTTAGTTTAGTTTAGTTTAGTTTAGTTTAGTTTAGTTTAGTGTGGTTTAACACTGGCTTCACAGCTCCATATAATCTGCGATCGGTAAATGTAGATTGCTTAACATAATAGCTTCAATCCTGAAAAGCTATTTGATTTAAAAAGTAGTGACGCTACCGCCATGCTACTGAGAAATGTAGTCAAGCTAGTCGCGTCACTCCAACACTGTTTATTTATTTATTTATTTATTCGTTTATTCATTCATTCATTCATTCATTCATTCATTCATTCATTCATTCATTCATTTATTTATTTCATATAACCAAAACCTGTTTAGCTTAATGTTCTTCCAAAGTTATAATTATACATCTGTAATGCAAAATAAATAAATAAATAAATAAATAAAAATCGCATTATTTACAGTAATACTATACCAATAACTATTAAACTGTCATGTTATGAAGCATTATTATACAGCGATTAATATGAAATGACAAACACTGCTTTAAGATTTACTGACTACTTTATTTAAACACGATTCGTCTTTGTACAGGTTCATCATTTTAACATAACTTATGGATGACAAGCATACAGTTCAAGTACATACAGTACAGTACAACATAGCTTTTAGTCAAATTGTTAGAATACCAAATAAATACAATTTCTCAATACAATAAGTTACAATAAATAGCATGAAGCATTCACCGCATTTTTAAAACAAGCTGACTTATTTCAGCAGAACCCATTTTGATCAGTTTAAATATCTTTAGTGTTTTTATTATTAAGAAGAGGAGGTGGAGAGAGGAGTAGAGAGAGTGCTGTTCATCTGCAGAGCTGTGGAAATAGTGCTGTTGATCCTCAGAAGTGTAGACAGAGTGCTGTTCATCTTCAGCGGTGTAGAAACAGTGCTGTTCATTTTCTCCATTCTGAATAAAGCACAACACATAAGCATTATTACACACAATCTTTAGGTCGAGACACTTAATACTTCTGCCAAACTCTACTATTCAGTCTTACGAGATTATGAGCTCCTGGATCTTCTCCCGAACCCAGCTCTGGTTCCAGTGAATGCATTGTTCACCCTCTTTTGTGAAGAAACTGGCGAAGAATAAACATATTTAGATATATTGTATACTTTAATCAGTCAAAAGAGATGTTCTTTATCTAAATGCTTACATGACTGCTTTGACGCATGGAGGATTTCTCTTCTGATATTTGAATCCGGTTATAGGCAACGTGATTTCCTTGGTGGAGACGCTTGTGCAGCATTGAACAAACCGGTTTTGTCCATCTAACGAAGAGATGAGTTTGATTAGATGTCTCAGACAACACATAGATCATTTTTTGGAATAAAATAGTGCAGATACTCACTCGTCTTCATGATCATCACTGACATAATGACAGCAATGGCAGCAAGTCTCATCATCATCTTCTGGTTGAGCTGCATGTTGCGTTTCCGTGGATGTTCTGGAGTCTTCAGTCAATGCAGAGGTAGAGAAGCTCACTGAAATCTCACTCACGCTGACCCTCTTTTATATGTTAAAAATGAGGAACTAGGTATTTTGTGCTTTACGACATTTGCCATTTTTTATGATTTTTTCATGTAGAGTTTCTGGAGAAACACCCCTCTGCATTTATGCTCACTCAGTGGTTTTGTTCCGGATATTTCATGGTGCAATCCTGCACTGAATGAATGGATGGAATGTTAGAACATCAGTCAGTGAGGAAATAATGCAGATTTTATTTTCTGTTCTTTATGGTTTGTAGTTTTTCATGCACTACTCCATTATTCTTTAAACCTGGGATTCTCAATCTTTTTCACCTCCGGGTCCACTTCTTTCTCCGATCAATTTTTGAAGGCCTACCTGTCTGACATTTTCTCTAATATGTTTGTATGAAATGCTCATTTAAACCATTATTTATTCTCAAATTTAAAGAGAACCACAGGTCAACTGGGAGATTGCAAAAAAAAAAAAGGCTTCTGCTTCAAACTGGACTGTTTGAATGTCTACTATTGAATATCTACTATTAAAAATAAACAGACAAATGTAAAATAGAATAAAACACCCTAAATATGTTGAAACGGCAGATAGTAGTTCATTCACATATTATTTGCAGACGCGTTTAAGAAGCTGTTTTTGCTCCAAGTTTGAAGAAATCAATCAGAGAACTTTAGAAAGTGCATTACTTTGATAATTTCAATCTACACTGTAAAACCCAATAAGTTAAGGTAACTCAAACCATTTGAGAAAACCGATTTCAACAAACCATTTCAGTTCAAAAACTAATCCTAATGAGTACTGTGAACTTAATCCACTTGAGTTGAAGTAATGAGGTATTTAATAAACTCATTCCTTCAACACTCACAGTTCAACACAACTGTTAAAAACTAGAATTATTCATCCCTTCATTTTCTTTTCGGCTTAGTCCCTTTATTAATCTGGAATTGCCACAGAGCAATGAACCGCAAACTTATCCAGCATGTTTTTACGCAGCAGATGCTCTTTCAGTTGCAACCCATCACTGGGAAAATGAGTTGAATTAACTTTCTGTAAATTTTGAGTTAACTACACTCATTTCTTTAGATAAAGTTGACTGTTGACAGCATAGCATATTAATAATGAAATCTAAAAGTCTAAAAGTGATAGTATATTACTGAGAGTTACATTTTAATCTCGCAGCCCACCTGCCACGGCTTAGCAGTTGAGAATCCCTGGTTTAAACAATATATAGATGAAAATGGGTAACCCTTTTTAATATAATGCTTAAATGTCAGTTAAAGTATTTATTAACATGAACAATTAGTAATACATTTATTACTGTATTTATTCATCTTCGTCAATGTTAGATAATGCTATTTAAGCTAAATAATGTTCATATTAGTTCATGTTACCTCATGGCGCATTACCATATGTTAATAAGCACAACTTTGGATTTTAAAAATGTATTAGTTGATGAAGATTATTTATACTTAGTTAATGTTAGTAAATACATTACCTACACTGTAAAACCCAACTATGAAAATGACTAAATAAATTATTTTAACTTAATGAAAAAGAGTTATAGTAACTCATGAAATGCTTATGTTATGTCAAGCTAAACTTAAACCTAAGTAGTTATGAAATAATTAATTTTATGAAATAAATAATTAATAAGCAAGGGGTGCCACTGGCCAGTATGAGCCCTATGATAACATTCTTGAAGAATTTTTGGATTATGTTCACAGTATTATTAGGACTAGATTTTGAACTGAAATGGTTTGTTGCAATCGGTTTCCTCAAACAGTTTGAGTTACTTTCACTTTTTCGGTTTTACAGTGTTAACAAAAGTGAAGAGGGGGGTGGGAGGTTGTCGCAGACGAAAGTAAAGAGTGGGTTGTGGGGAGTCACGGACGAAAGTAAAAAAAGGGGGTGCAAGGATGAAGTGAAGTCTGGGGGGAGTGGTGCGGGTTTCGGGTGTGTTTTTGATGCCGGTCTGATTGAGCCCCTAATAATAACTATGAGGGCCCCAAAAGTACGTGGGCCCTTAGAATCTTCCTACCCCCCCTAAGCGTGGCCCCTGCTAGAAGCAATATCAAAACATTTTAACTTTTTTTTGTTCTATCTAATAGAATTTGTTCTATTAACTGAACTCATACCGATTTGATGTCTCAGGATGTCCTTCGAAAAACAGTAGGAGTTTAACCCCAGCATCCTGGCCAGATTAACCATCCCCATATCATAATTAGCTTCATCACTTTTTTTCTCCTGTCCACCAATCAGCTGGGGTGTGGTATACGGTTTGGTACAATATGGCTGCCGTCGCATCATCCAGGTGGATGCTGCACACTGCTGTTGAATGTGGAGACTCCCCCCAAAAATGTGTATTGCGCTTTGAGTGTCTAGAAAAAAAGCTATAAATGTAACGAATTGTTGTTGTTAATATTATTATTATTATTATTATTGACAACTTAACTTAAAATGTTTAATTTACAAATACTCTAAATGTTTGATGATATCAACACAAATAATATATGTGTGCATGACTTATGCTTACAGAACTCAAACCAGTTTGTTTTAAAACTTAAATAGTTTGTTGCAATCGGTTTCCTCAAACAGTTTGAGTTGAATTAACTTAGAGTTTTACAGAGTAACCTTAACTAAAGGACCATTATTCTAAAGTGTTACCAAAATATATAATATATTTTATATATATTTTATATATTATATATATATAAATAATATATTATATATGTATTATATATATTATATAAATATATATATAATATATTATATATATATATTTATTTTTAATGTGGGGATCACAGTTTAGGCAAAGAAGATGCTTCCTGTGGCCGGAGATCTTCATCGGAGCAGAAAAGAGGAAGGATGTGAAGCTCCTGCAGAAATGTCAGATTATTGAGTAAGAGAGAATCGCTCAGATCATAAATGATTCGGGTGGGATATTCACCCTTGTACTTTCCATCCTGACCTCTTTTTCTTTTTAGGTAAGTCAAACATTATGAAGGTACATGAATGCAGTTGCTTTCCACTGGGTAACACATTTTGAAACCGTCTTAGATACCACATTTAGGGCTGTATGATTTCCTCAATGCCGAAAACGCGAATGGAATGAATGATTCTGGAAAATAAAAGAATAATTAAAACATAAATATACAAATAAAAATGAATAGATAAATAATTTAATGGAATTTGTGGATGATGAATGCTCAACATAAACAAAGGGCAGCGGGTATTCATTCTATTTTGTAATTATTGTTTTAATAGAAGTGTTATTATATTAGAATGTATTTTACACCATAAAATATCTTACCTTAAATTTACAGTAAATTACTGGATGATAATTGCATTACCTTCACAGAAAGGCACTTTGTGTAAAATCACAGTAAATTACTGTGAGGTACTTCAAAATAACATTTTTGCAAACATTTCTAAATATCTAAAAAGTGCCTGTACTAGCATAAAATTTAATGTGTATCAATTTCTACTTTGAATAAAATATTATTAGTGTTTGAATTCCTATAAATAAGGTGCATAAGATAGAGCCATTATTACAATAATTTGCTGTAATCATGAGGCATGTCTTATTTTCACAAAAAAAAAAATCTGAATACATAAAATTTACAGTTAAATCTTGTAAAGTTACACTAATGTAAAAATACTGAAAAATCGCAGTAACATGTTGTGAAATTCTGGAAGTTAATTACCATGTAGGATTGTGATTTTTAATGTGTATGTTGTTTTGCTGTCTTGTGTGTGTCTATGTACAGCAGAACTTTTTTTTAAACAAATATCTCCTACGGGGACGAGGCAGTGGCGCAGTAGGTAGTGCTGTCGCCTCACAGCAAGAAGGTCTCTGGGTCGCTGGTTTGAGCCACGGCTCAGTTGGCGTTTCTGTGTGGAGTTTACATGTTCTCCCTGCGTTCGCGTGGGTTTCCTCCAGGTGCTCCGGTTTCCCCCACAGTCCAAAGACATGCGGTACAGGTGAATTGGCTAAATTGCCCGTATATGAGTGTGTGTTTGTGTGAATGTTTCCCAGAGATGGGTTGCGGCTGGAAGGGCATTTGCTGTGTAAAAACTTGCTGAATAAGTTGGCGGTTAATTTCGCTGTGGCGACCCCGGATTAATAAAGGGACTAAGCTGACGAGAAAATGAATGAATGAATGAATCTCTCCTAGGGAGACAATACATTTCACCTTAAACCCTGAGTTTACTCTACCAACATTTGCAGTTGAGAAAAACGTTTCTCATGTCAACAAAGAAAATAAAAGGTCTTCATGAAAGCCCTTCAAAGTAGTATATCAAATTAACTTTAAGCACCTGTTTGCATAATAGAACATATCTCTCAATACCATCACTGAATTGTATTATATTTAAAAACAGTTCTAAAAATAAGTGGGGTGTGTGTGAGGAATGGTTAGATTAGTATAACTGAATTCAATTATTAAAATGAAACCTATAAAAAGATAAAAAGTGAGTTTGTCATCAAAATAAAGTAAAATATGTGAAAAAGAGCCTTAAATCTACTCTTTATTAAAAACAACTGTATATGTTCACCATTTTATTGAATTAGATTTGCTTTTTGTGTACTAAAAATTAATTTAACTATTAAAACAAAGTCTAAAAAAATCTAAAAAGGAAATAAATGATACCACTTGGCCCTATAGACAAACATATTCCAATCTACTTTGCATATATAATTATCACAGTATTATGTCAGAGGTTAAATTAGTTGGCCAAAGTAGGCTAATGGGTGTCAAGATCTGTAAATAATATATGTAAAATAAAAACTAATTACATGTATATTATACAATTACTTGGACAGTCTATGTTTAATGTTTTCAATGTCTACTGTACAAGTCTTACAGTTTTATGTGCTTATATAAAGGTGAAGCTTTTTGTTTATGCCCTAGACTTATACAAATATAACGTGCAAATGACCCACATCAGAGTTGCACATGACTTCCAGTCACTCACTTGCTACACTTTTATAGTCGTCACTTGACCTAAAATCATGTCATGTCATCACCTCAGATCCCTGAGTAATGAAAATAAGGTTTAGAACAGACTGCATTGCCACCGGTATGTTCTGTTCTCTCTGAGCAAGCACTTTCACCTATCTCTTACATGCAGTATGAAGGTTTATTTAGAAATATATTTAGATTTATTATTTGTTGTTTCTAGTTACTCATAGTTTGTAAAATGCAAAGTATTGATTTTGCTTTGCTGCTTTCACACAGACACACAAACTTCTTTTTTAAAATGAGCTGAAGCAAAACTATTTTTTTATATTCAGCTCACTTAGTAAAAACAATTAAGTTAACTTAATCGATTTTAATTGCCAAAACATAAAAGTCACTGTCATATTGATTGTACTATGCAGTAAAAACACATTACCATGGTAAAAATCTCCATATTGTTGATTTTATGTGCTGTAGAAATATGCATTGTGAATATATATTTGTTTCAAATTTGCTTCTTTCACTCACACTCTTAATTATCCATGTGACTTCACCACAATTCAGTTATCCGGTTCTGGAAACCACCGCTTCCACTTCTGAGTGCAAGTCATGACTTCATTCATTAAAAAAGGGGATGCAATACTTCATGTGTCTGCCTATTTTTTATTTAGACTTCACTGGGGAAATGGTAGACCGCTACTGGAAAATACAGGATGTAAATAGATTTTCTTTTATTGCCCATCGATACTATGACATTAGGTTTTTGTTTTTTTCTTTCTTTTTTATCTTTTACGTAGATTCTGAAGATATAGGTAATTATTATGTAGACATTTATTTCACACCCAAGTAACAACTTAACTCTTAGTAATTGCTATTAATTTTGTATATTATCATTTAGAATCAATGTTTAATGTCTTAACAGAGACTGGAAAACTTGTACATGGACAGACAGTGTGAGAGTAAGCAATTTAGGTCTGATTAAACAAAGTGGTGATGAAATGATGTTGTGAGCTGCTGATACTTCATGAATAAACAAGATGAACAGTTCAGTTTGAGAGCAGATATGCAAAAAAAATAAAATAAAAAAAATAATCCTTTACAACTTTGCTCTTGTTTCTAGTCCAAATATGAAAAAAAAATAATAATTTCATTTATTTATTTTCTCAATTTTCCAGAAAATAAATATTGGCTTAATACTGACTTGTTTCAGAAACAGTATGATTTATAATTTAAAGTTATGTGAGGTTTTCCTTGAAACAAGCAAGTGCAATAATCTTGTATTTCCTTTTGACTTATTAGTTTGCTTACCCCATTGGCAGATGATTTAACTTGTTTTTAGGAAAAACTCACTTAATTTAAACATTTTTTTTTCTTAAAACCAGACAATATATTTTGCTTGTATATCAAACGCTTTTTTGATTTAAGAATCTTTAGATATTAGGACAAGAAACAAATTAAGAAAGGCAAGTAAGAAAGGAAATTTTGTTCAGCGAGGACTTAAAATGAGGTCCTAAAACCAACTTACTGACAAATTCTGTAAGATAAACTCTTAACTCGCACAAGAAAAAAATATATATTCTGGTCTCTTCAACTTGACTTCTACCCTGAAAGGTTAAAACTTACTTACTTGCTTAAATAATAATCTTAAAAATTAATCTGGAGACTAAAGCATTCCTCATGGTGTAATTCATGATACGCATGTTATATCTTCTTTTTGGGCTCAACTTAACTGTGAAAGAAAAAACCCTTAATCATTTTTTGAAGGAAAGGTGTTTTCCCACTCATCACTTATTGATGTTTATACAAAATAAATAGTATTTATTATGATTTACATAGCTTGGAATTGGAATTGGTACAGTGTGTTTGAGAAAAATATAATCAGAAATTATATTATATAATTAAAATTATGGAAGCACTTTAGAACAGATTTATTTTCTGCTTCAGTTATGTAGGTATATGTCAGTGTAACAATTATACCAACATGTTAAATTTAATTTAGCATATGACATTAGTTTGTTATGTGAGTGTCCTGTGATTTATGCCTGGTTGGAGAGCGCGTGCGTCACATACAGTACCTTTAGAGTCTCATATGAGTTTTGCTCAGCAGCACACAATACTTCCGGCACACCAAATCAGGCCACTACACTCTTCCGACCTAGAGAGAGAGAAAAAAAAAAAGATTTCTAGTTTCACTTGCTAGCAGTGGCCATTATGATTCTTCTGGAAAAACTAAATTATCTAAAGGCTATTGGGTGTTTCTTAGTACTAAAACACACTAGTGGTTGGCATGGTGGCCTTATCAAGATTTATGCTTAAATGTGCTTTATGGTTTTGCTTCAGTTCACAGCTCAAGTTCACAGTTTGACCTCAATCGAAGTGTTAAAATATGGGGAATGTGGTTTAAACTAAACCTTCCACTTTCACCCCCACACCAACCCAAGTTTCTCTTGTATTTTGTGTGCAGTCATGATTCAGGAATTGGCGTATTACTGTAATACTGCAGAAGGATATTGCTTTTTTTATTCTTTAACGGACTTGCTTTTATTTCTGCCTTCCTTTTTTGGGCTTCCTCATTTCACATAGCATCATTCTTTTGGAAAACCAAAAAAAATATGACTATGATTTATGACGGAGAACATTTCATTAAAGAGTTTCTACGAACCATTTTTTGGTGACCAACCATTTTAAGATCAAGATCCCTGAGGCAAAGGTCTAGGTCTCGATTAGCCTACTGTGAAACCTTTTAATTGATGCAACCAACAATGTTTGACAATGTACCCTGCAGTGAGTAGATCATATGAGGTGCCGATGTTAACTTATAGAGTGGTGCCGATAACAGTCTGATATTTTTAATAAACTTAAGCAGGTACTACAGTACACAACATCAGCATTTTATAAATCAACTGTGCCAGAATTCAACAAACAGTATTAATATTAAGAAACATAATAAACTAAGGTGGCACGGTGGCTTAGTGGTTAGCGCAGTTGCCTCACAGCAAGAAAATCACTGGTTCGAGTCCTGGGTTGGCCAGTTGGCATTTCTGTGTGGAGTTTGCATGTTCTCCCCGTGTTCATGTGGGTTTTCTCATACTTAACTGGGTAACTGGGTTCATGTGGGTAAGTCATACTTAACTGACCGCTACCAGTTTGTGAATCTTAATGGACAGCCTTCACAAATCTGCCCAGTAAAGTATGGGGTGCCTCAAGGATCAGTTTTAGGCCCTTTACTGTTTACAATTTACATGCTACCTCTGGGAGACATTATTAGAAGACATGGGATCAGCTTTCACTGCTATGCAGATGATACTCAATTATATATTTCAACTAAACCTGACGAGACGAACTTTCTAAACTAATTGAGTGTATCAAAGACATCAAAGACTGGATGACCAACAATTTTCTTCTCTTAAACTCCGACAAAACAGAATTATTACTTATTGGGCCTAAATCTTGCACACAGCTGATCTCGCAACTCAATTTACAATTAGAGGGATACAAAGTTAGCTTTAGCTCTACTATAAAAGATTTGGGTGTCATATTAGACAGCAATCTAACTTTTAAAAACCATATATCCCATGTCACAAAAACTGCCTTCTTTCATCTGAGAAATATCGCTAAATTACGAAATATGCTATCCATCTCAGATGCAGAAAAGCTAGTCCATGCTTTTATGACTTCGAGACTGGATTACTGTAATGCTCTATTTGCTGGCTGCCCAGCATCCTCTATTAACAAACTTCAATTAGTACAAAATGCAGCAGCCAGAGTTCTGACCAGGTCTAGAAAATATGATCATATAACCCCAATTTTATCCTCCTTACACTGGCTGCCTGTTAAGTTTCGTATTGAATTTAAAATATTACTTCTCACCTATAAAGCTCTAAATAATCTAGCTCCTGTTTATCTAACCAACCTTCTGTCTCGCTACGAACCAACTCGCTCCTTAAGATCTCAAAATTCAGGGCTTCTGGTAGTACCTAGAATAGCAAAATCAAGTAAAGGAGGTCAAGCCTTCTCTTTCATGGCTCCTACACTCTGGAATAGCCTCCCTGATAACGTCCGAGGCTCAGACACACTCTCCCAGTTCAAAACTAGATTAAAGACCTTTCTGTTTAGTAAAGCATACACTCAATGCATCACCTAGCGGGTTCCACACAGGCTTCTGCATCTTGCTTATATACACTATGAACAGCAGCTACGCTAATTATTCTCTTTATTCTCTATTTTCACCTGGGAATACTCATCCCGAGGTCCTCAGATTAGGCGGAGTCACTGATTGGATCCAAGACCAGCGACGTGATGATCCCAAGGATTCCATATCCGGGACCAGGCCATATCCTGAGCTGCTGCTGCGCTGATGGTCGTGGGGAGTGGAGAACATGAGTCTGATTCCAGCGACGCTCCAGGGACAGACGAGTCTTCATTGAGGCCATCTTCCAGCATAAACCACGGCGAATGAAGTTCTGCACAAGACTTTTGGCCAGCGGAGAAATTAAAATGGTCGTG
The DNA here is from genome assembly GCF_052040795.2 of Danio rerio. Classification (NCBI taxonomy): domain Eukaryota; kingdom Metazoa; phylum Chordata; class Actinopteri; order Cypriniformes; family Danionidae; genus Danio; species Danio rerio. The sequence continues at coordinate 43,582,392 of NC_141022.1, forward strand.
CCCAACTGAGTCTGGTTCTCTCAAGGTTTTTTTCTTCACTCCCATCAGGTGAAGTTTTTTTTTCCCTCTCCGCTGTCGCCACTGCCTCGCATGATTCAGGATTGGTAGAGCTACGCATCAATGAATTTGCTCTTCAGTGTTTGAACTCTCAGTAATGATTAAATCACACTGAACTGAGCTAAACTGACCTGAACTGAACTTAAACACTAAAACCTGAACCACACTGTTCCAGTTACTGAACCACACTGTTCCAGTTACTATGACCATTTATGTGAAGCTGCTTTGACACAATCTACATAGTAAAAGCGCTATACAAATAAAGCTGAATTGAATTGAATTGAATTTCTCCAGGTGCTCCGGTTTCCCTCACAGCCCAAAGACATGCGGTACAGGTGAATTGAATAAGCTAAATTGGCCATAGTGTGTGTGTGTGTGTGTGTGTGAATGAGTGTGTATGGGTGTTTCCCAGTACTGGGTTGTGGCTAGAAAGGCATCCGCTTCATAAAACATGCTGGAATAGTTGGTGGTTCAGTCCACTGTGGCGATCTTTGAAATATAGACTATAGTTTTTTTTATTTTTATTAAAGTGGACTGAACATAAAAGAATTAAGTTGTCCTCCCAAAAATTTCATAAGTTGTGTTGTTTCAGCTCAAATTAAGTAAGCAGTTTTAACAAACAGCAATTGTCATTATTCGAGTGAAGTTATTGTGACTGAGTAGCTACTGTCTGTGTGTAACGGGGTTGTGACACTGCCACTGGAGGTGAGGATTCAAATGCAGGGTTTTATTAACAGTCTGTGAGCAGTTTCAGCTGTGTGAGTGTTTGCAACCACTGGTGACTTGGAGCAGGTGTGTGTGTGTGTGTGTTGCATGACTGAATATGTAGTCCAGTGTTTCCCCTACAATTATATAAGGGGGGGGCCCTGCCCTCCCAACGACTGTACCTGCCCCTCTTGAAGTCACATTAATTGTATGATCTACATAGCGCCAGATCACAATTTTTTTTTAATAAACATGCTAAATCTTTTTCTTTTTCTTTGGCCTTTGTCCCGTATGATTAATTGCGGGGTCGGCTCTTTTTGGAACAAGTCCATATGATAACGACTTTTTTACACCTTCTGGCCGGCCTGTTGTATGGGCCTGTCACACTCACACACTCATACACTACGGACAATTTAGCTTACCCAATTCACCTGTAGCATGTCTTTGGACTGTGGGGGAAACCGGAGCACCCGGAGGAAACCCACGGGAACTCAGGGAGAACATGCAAACTCCTCAAAGAAATGCCAACTGAGCCGAGGTTCGAACCAGCGACCCAGTGACCTTCTTGCTGCTACCCACTCCGCCGCCCCAATAAACAAGCTAAATAGCCGTTTGTAATATCTTATTTACATAAAAGCATGTTATTTCAGTTCTGCGCTTGTGTCACTGCAGCTAAAATATATACAGATGCAGACATCCCAAGTCTCTCGAAAGTTCCGGGAGTCTACCGCAAATGCATAGAGACTCTTGGATGCCCGCAAACAAATGATAATCTCACGGAAACCGCGCCTCTCTCGCCCGGTCCTTAAATACGTCCTAAATCCCTCCCTGCTCTTCAGATATGTCCTGCACATCCCATGCAGTGATGCAAGCGGAGCTATTTCCTCTATCTAGTGTCTAGTTATGACCTCTCCCGGAAGCTCTGCGTGTCTTCAGCAAATTTATACTGGCTTCTTGATCTCCCAAAATGAATAAAAATACCTGGAAATCATGGCGACGAGAGTGAATGAGCAAGTGAACAGATTGCGAAAGGCAAAGTGATGGTCTAAACATTACCATTGATAGGTTAAATGAATAGAGCAGTAAATATATTGCGAGTGCAAATCCCCCTCTCTCTCTCATTGACAGACCGGCTGTCAATAGTTGAAGATGAGCAAAATGTCCCCCCGCCCACCACCTTTTAGTTTATGTGAATGTAAGTGTTTACCAGCAATCTCTGGTTGTAGATCCCGAGGGATCTTGACATTGTGAGTTCTCTGCTGTTTATTTCTCTGCTCGTAGCACACAGCCAGTCTGTGGCACTCTGATGTCTGTCACTATAGTAAAAAGCGATTAGTTACTCACTCACTTTCTTTGACTTAGTCCCTGATTTATCAGGGAGCGCCACAGCAAAAATTCAGCTTTTTTTAGCTTCATTTGTATAGTTCTTTTACAATGTAGATTGTGTCAAAGCAGCTTCACATAAATGGTCAGTAATTGGAACAGAGTAGTTCAGTTTTTAGTGTTTAAGTTCAGTTCAGTTTAGCTCAGTTCAGTGTGGTTTGAAATCATTACTGAGAGTCCAAACACTGAAGAGCAAATTCATCGATGGGTAGCTCTACAGATACCAAACCATGCTAGCTGGAGGCAACAGCGGAGAGGGAAAAAAAACTTCACCAAAGCGAGTGAAGAAAAAAAAACCTTGAGAGAAACCAGACTCAGTTGGGCACGACCATTTTAATTTCTTTGCTGGCCAAAAGTCTTGTGCAGAGCTGCAGTCTCGGCGGTGGAGGCTGGAAGCTGGTCTCAGCGAAGACTCGTCTGTCCCTGGAGCGTCACTGGAATCAGTCTCATGTTCTCCACTCCTCCATGTCCAACGCTGCTCAAAACTGACAATTCCTCTGGCATTTGCTTTATGTAGTGAATGACATAACTAACATAAATAACTCATGAACCCCCAGTGCTGGGAAACACCTATAAACTCTTTCATTCATACATGTCTTTAGACTGTGGGAGAAACCGGAGCACCCAGAGGAAACCCATGGAACCACAGGAAGGATATGCAAACTCCACAGAGAAAGGTCTCCTGGCCCAGTTGGGACTTGACCTTCTTGCTGTGAGGCAACAGTGCTAACCACTGAGCCACCATGATGCCCCAAAGAAATAAGTCACTTTACTTTAAATAAGAGAGTAAATCAGTCGCCTTAAAGCAACAAATTGATTTTACTCCATAATCCTGATGTAACTTGAAACTCTTAAGCTGACTTAATTTCTATAATTATGCACATAGTTCATTTACTTAATCATTTTTAGGCTACATGTTAACTAACATTTCTTTTAAAGTCAACTAATGGCTTTTTACAGCTGACGGCTGTACTTTTATTTATTTTTATTCATTTTACAACATGCAAATGCATTTATCTTTCAACATAGTAAAAATAAATTCACCTTCCCGTTCTTAGCAGAAATGTTTTCGTTTTTCGTGGAGCCCCCAGGACTCTAAACAACTGTTATGCCTTACAGAGATTAAAATCAATACAATTGACGTAAACAGTTTGACCAAAAAATAATTGTCAGCTTTTTACATAACCTTTACATTCAGCCACAAAGATCTGATACGATGCCTCCTTGACAACTAAAACACGATAAAGACCCTCAGTTTGTGGTTTGAGAAAAAGAAAAGGCCACCATGACCTAGAAAATCAGGAAATACAACAACCAGATTCAATCTTGCAAAGTACAACTTCAAAGTAAGAGATGCATGATGCTATTAACGCATTTGCAGAACATTATTTTCAACAACTCTGTTGCAGTACAACATTGATAGTGTTAGAAGTCCACATTTACATCTTTGAAAGCTACTTGCGTAGATACAAATCTATCATTAGGCCGCTTATATGGAGAGAAGCTCTTTGCCAACTATTTATTTGTTTATTTAATAATTTATTGAGGGTGGCATTTAATATCTTTGAAAAGTTCTTTTGGCTAGTCGTTATGTAATTATACAACTTTGAATGAATATGATGGTGAGCCTTTAGCCAGCGTTCAAGTTAGTGGCTTTTGTATTACTCAGTTTTTAACCTGTTGTGGCATGACAGTGGAGCTGATTGAGGGGGTGTTCTTCCATTAGCCCTAGATCAGGGCTGAGCTTAAATAGACGTCGTCTTTCTTGAGGGGGTCAAATCACTGGTGGCACACAAGCTGGAAAATGAAGTTGCACGTGTCAGGTTTCTCCGCAGTTCTTCTGCTGTGGCTTCTGGTCTCGTCTTCAGTACAAGGTGGGTTTAACACTTTCTTACTTACAGTATAATGATTGTAGTGTTGCTACTAGATGCATTATTGACATGTTGATAATTATATTTGTATTTTATTATTATTATTATTATTATTATTTTGTAATTTGTGGTTTATGCTCCAAACTAATGTCTTGCTTTTATTTCCAGAAGACGCACATAAAACAGGCTGTCTATCCACAACAGATACTAAAACTCCTCACACGAATCTGCGTAGCTACACTATCCAGCAAAAGCCATTGTTCCCTGTGCATGCTGTGAGGTAAGAATATGTTCAGATTTATCTTGTATCATTAAGACACAAACTAAATCTAGACTAAAAACTTTAGTCTATTTTTTATGACCCATGATGTGAACTGAAATATTGTATGTTGTGTTTCATTGTGTAGATTTCTCACATTAAAAGGAATCACAATCTGCTCAGATCCAACTTCACCATGGGCCATTAAAGCAATGAAGCACCTGAATGGAAAGAAAAAACAACGTCAGTCAAACATTACAATCCGTCCATCAGTGAAGGTGGTTCATATGGATACATCAACGACAAATATGGCTCGGGTATCAGCACAGCTTAAAAAACAGACCTGAAAATCACCATCAGAACTGACCAGTATCACTTTTGCATTTTTAAAACATTTTCTCTTTTAAAAAAAAACGCACTTTGTTGTACATCAAACAGTGTACAGTTTTTTATGTAATAATAATGAAATTAATGTATTTTATTTAATATATTTTAACAAACTATTTTTATTAGTATAACACCTATATTTATTCAACAAGGCAGCAACACCGAAGCTCAAAAAATCTATTTATTAAATTAAAAAGGCCAACACAAAGCGTGTAACATTTCAGAATGACGAAGAGCTGTGTGCTTGAAACGTTACACGCTTTGTGTTAGCATTTTATTTTAATACATTGCCATCTTTTTGGAGCTTTAGTGTTGCCACCCTTTTGAATATATATATATATATATATATATATATATATATATATATATATATATATATATATATATATATATATATACATACATACATACATATACATACATATACATACATATATATATTGCACCTTTTACCGTTTGGCAGAGCACCCATTTAGAGTGATGTGTTTGCTTTTGTGATTTTTTTTTTATTTTTTATTAATAGAAAACCTGTAATGTTTATTGCTCTAATGTGTTTATTGTGATTGTGTATTCTTGTACATACAGTAGAGGGTATATTGTCAAATAAATTAAAACCCTTTGTCAAATCAAAACATTTAAACTGCATGTATTGAATTAATGTATCAATATTTTAATAAAATAAATAAGCGTAATGCTGTTGTTGTAAAGTTGAAAATACGTTTATATAAATGTATATGATTCTTTTGCTAACAGTTAATTTCCTACCAAAATGTAAAGTTCAGCATCTAAATTATCTATATCCTATAGCAGCATGACACAGTAACAAAACAACCTGTGAGCGATGAAAGAAATCAAACAATGATAAATCAAAGGCTTCTGACTAAATTCTAGCATGCACTGTAGGACAAAATGAATACATGAAACCCCCTAGAGATGTGAACGTTTGTTGTAAATGTCAACAACAAGTCTTAAATAGATAAATCAAATACAGTTAACGATTTATATTATATAGTACCTTAATCAAATACAGCTTAAGTCTGTATTATTAGCCACCTTGAATTATTAGCCCCTCTGTTTATTTTTTTCCCAATTTCTGTTTAATGGAGAGAAGATTTTTTTAACACATTTCTAAACATAATAATTTTAATAACTCATTTCTAATTTCTAATTTATTTTATCTTTGCCATGATGACAGTAAATAATATTTGACTAGATATTTTTCAAGACGCTTCTATACAGCGTAAAGTGACATTAAAAGGCTTAACTAGGTTAATTAGGATAACTAGGCAGGTTAGGGTAATTAGGCAAGTTATTGTATAATGATGGTTTGTTATGTAGACTATCAAAAAAAAAAAAAATAAATAAATAAATATATATATATATATATATATATATATATATATATATATATATATATATATATTTATATATATATATATATATATATATATATATATATATATATATATATATATATATATATATATATATATATATATGGGGGGGGGGGCTAATAACTCTGACTTCAAATTTATATAATATTGGTCTAATCCCAAGAATGCAAACTCGCAAACCATAATCACAAATTTTGACTAACCTCTATTACACATACCTTTATAGTACCAACAGCTTGTTACGTGCTGTATGTTTATTTACTATTAACTGAATGGATTGAACTTATTATAATTATGTGTTTTTAGAGGGAAAATAGGTATATATGCTGATTGGTACAAACTATCGACTTTTTGAAACAGAGTGTATGGCCGCTTGATCATTCTACTGTTCAAATTAATTATCATTTGTTTTAGTAGGTCATTGTTTTTACACCCACGTCCCCAGTTCTGTGGAAGAGCAAATGTCCTCGTTTCTTTGCTGTGGTTGATTTGGCAAGTCGTCATCTTAAATACCTCCTTGTGGTTTTCCAGCTGTGTTAAATGACAAGGAGACAATGTGTCTGTTATTAACACGCATAGGGGACCGCACAAAGTGAGCTACAGGCATTATGAATGTATAGCAGAGTTATTCAAGTTAAAGAACAAGACAGACACTGAATTATAGACTGAATTCTCAATGACTCACGGTTGTCATCCATTTAATTCTAATCATGCAAAATGCTCATGCTTTTAAACATTTTTGAACATATTAATAAGAAAATCCATACCAATTAAGAAGTTTAATCCAAATCTCTTGGTATCCATGAATATTAACAATAATACACATGCAGTACAGTAAATGGGTCTTTAGAGAAATGGTCCTAAACTGTGTATCTAACACAAATGCAAAATCAAAAAAACTATATTATAATAAAAATACTAAAAATATAGAATATTTTGTTACCTTTTGGAGTTTGTAGATTTTCAATTTTAGATAATTTTACAATCTCTGACATTCAGTATGGCCTGCATGTTTAGCATCTAGCCCATATCCACAAAATCAACTCTCAAAACCTATTTCTAACATCTTCAAGATTAATATGTTCTTCTCTGACAGCTTATTTACTAAATCCACACTTACAATATATTTTACTGCTCTTTAAACCGTTTATACAATTCATTTAAAAAAGAAGAGCAAATTGAACAACTGAGACTATTAAATGTAACAGTCTAATACTGAATTAATTCATTTTTAAAATATTACACATTTTCTTCAGTGTATAGATTAAATACAGGGCACAGTGTCTCTTGAAAGTTTACATTCAGTTCAATTCATCTTTATTTCTACAGTGCTTTTACCAATGTAGAATGTGTCAAAGCAGCTTAACATAGATGAAGTTCTATTAAATCAAACTGCAAATGCAAATTAGCAGACATAGGTTTTTACAAATAGTTTGAAACAGGGGCGGACTGGCCATCTGGCTGACCGGGCAGTTTTCCGCTAGGCCGACAAACTTTTCGAGCCGGGCTGATCATCCTCTTAGATTTGATCGGCCCATAAAAGGCTTAGCAGCCTATTGTTTTTTAAGCCTTATTAATTGATGTTGCTGTGATCTGTGACTCTCTGAAAGTAAGATGCTTTTTTTTCCGGACAGACAGACCAGGCCGGCCCATGTGACACTCTGCAGCCCATTGTTCTTTTTGGGCTCTGTGTGAGCGTGCAACGTCGGTGTGTATTTGTCAAAATAGTCGAGAGACTCTGAGAGAAGAAACGGAAGAAGGCCCAAAGAAATAGCGGGAAACACACCGGGGTTTTATTTAGCGGTTCTGAAAAGTTATATGTTCATTCTAGTACACGGCTAAAAACGCAAATCACGTGACCACACACATACACTCTGCCGAGAGCTGCAGTCAGTAGTTCAGCTGGTGCCTCGAGCATAAACCCCAGGTGAGAGTATAGTGCATGTCGGACAGTTCATCAACTATCTGCTGAATCTCATCTCACTATAGTTGTTAAACGTGAAATTGAATTCATCTTGTTGTCTCTATCTAACGACTCTTCTGTCTTTTGAATCACTTGTTCTCAGGTATAACACTGTTTTGGCTGAGTGCAAAGATAAGCTAATATATTAATTTATGTAACCAGGTACGCTGATTCTGCACATTGACTGATTTCTTACCTTTATCGTATAAATTTATTGTACGTTATACTTTTATAATGGCCATTATTGATTATTAAAACTAATATTCTGCAAAAGAGACAGGGTAAAGTTCGTTCTTTTCAAAGAAAATGAAAGAAGGCAGTTATAATTAAACCCTGTTTTTTTATAAGAATGCAGAGTGAAGATGACGCCGGTCATATAAATATATAGCTACACGAGGCTGTTTGGTGTCTGTTAATCATGTCACATCAAAATGAAACAAATTTCCTTATATTATGTTTTCATTGTTAAGATAACGAAACAGCAAGCAGGATGAGGTGAATAAGGTTATAAATTACACTGTTCTGTTTGAAGATTTACTTATGCGTCAGCAGGCAGTTTTTCTTATGTTTTTTGTTTTATAGGCTGAGTGAATAGTGTATTAAATAAGCTAAATTGACTGTAGTGTATGAGTGTGTGTGTGTGTGTGTGTGTGAATGAGTGTGTATGGGTGATTTCCGATACTGGGTTGTGGCTGGAAGGGTATCTGCTGCATAAAACACGCTGGAATAGTTGGCAGTTCATTTCCCTGTGGCAACCCCTGATAAATAAGTGACTAAGGCGAAGGAAAATAAATGAATGATAGTGTAATTTTAGAACTTAACAAAAATCTTTATGGACAGTATACAAAAGTTTAATTGAGATTAATGTCTGTATTTATTTATTTCATATATATGGCTTTTCATTTCATTTTCTTGTTGGCTTAGTCCCTTTATTAATTCATCGTCAACACAGCGGAACGAACCGCCAACTTATCCAGCAACTTTTTACGCAGGGGATGCCCTTCCAGCCGCAACCCATCCCTGGGAAAATATATGGCTTTTGTGTTTTATAAAATAGGAGTTGATAAACATATTGGACATGCACAGATAGATAGCATTTTGATTAAATGTAGTGGGTCCAAAATGCCAGGGCCGAGTTTTTGCCCTAGTCCAGCCCTGGCTTGAAATCTACTTTTAATCAAACCAACTACACAGCAAAATCCTCTAGGTAAAATGTACTCAGTTCAGAGAGTATTTGGTCCCTCTTTAAATAAGGGCAAACAGAATATATATATATATATATATATATATATATATATATATATATATATATATATATATATGTGTGTGTGTGTGTGTGCGTGTGTGTGTGATGGAGCAGTAAGATATGAATAATTTTAATTGATAAGATGTGAATAATTTTAAAAACAAAACAAATATTGGAATATTTCATAATATTAAAAACTTTCAAAGTGATGTCACAATATTCCATACATACCATCGACATGAATTTCAAACTTTCAGTTCATAGTTTCTCCAGCATGCTCAATTTTGAAAAATTATTGTTGTTAAAAAGAACATCATGTTTAAAATAGATTGATCCAGAACGGTTTAATTTTTAAACAGTATTTAAACATGTACAATAATTTAATTACCTGAAAAAGAAAAGTAATCCTTTACTTTAATTTTTTTTGTGAAAACTTTTAACTAATTACATCCAACACTGGTTTCCATAATCGCATAGCACATAGGTGTCAAACTCAACTCATGGAGGTCCGCAGCTCTGTAAAGTTTTGCTCCAACCTTATCAAACACAGCTGATCCAAAAAAAATTGAGGTTGGTCCATTAATTAGATCAGCTGTGTTTGATCAAGGTTGGAGCAAAACTGTGCAGAGCAGCGGCCATCCAGCAAGTGAGTTTGACACCTATGAATAGCACTTGTCATATTATAATCATGATAGCAAGGGGGCCCCCTGGTGGTTCTATGACCTTATGGATTGTGTGTACTCTGCATATGCAGGAGGATTGGCTCTGCCTGATAAAAAAACAAACATCATCAGTTCTTGTGAAAGCTAAAATGTGCTTCATGGCACACAAATATGAACCTGAATGATTATAAAAAAAAAAAAAGTGTTAAATTTGTTTCAACAAATTACCATCTATTCATTTGACTTGCATTGCACAATTTGAGTCACACAGACTTGCCTTTTGATCTCCTTTAGTCCTTTGGGTAAATATACTTTCAATGGTGGGACAGAAATCTCCCATTTTAATCTGACTTTCCAAAGATGAACCAAAATGAGCAAACCCTTTTAAAAATATATACAAGCTATATGATATGATGGAAACGTGTACCCCACTGAAAAGCTCCATAATGGCTGAAATCAAAAAGCTTTCCATGTGTGTGTGGTGTCGCAGGCGTGAGAGAGAAAAACCTCACTCTGAGAGCTCAGTATGTGGGTTAATGAGCGTTTCACAGCATGAGTGTTTCAGACCATAGGAGGAAGAGCCTGCTACTACACAGAGCTAGCTCTAGTTCAGAGGGTTTTCCCCCCTTTTTAGTTTCCACGCATGTTTCTTTTCTTCAAGACATGTGATTTAGCATTCACTTTTAGCTAAACAAATGCTATAAAATAATTATGTGACAAGAAAATCTGTTATTTATTGACTATCGGAAGGCATAACAGTATGTATTTCCGACAAGCAGCATGCAATGACACAGGAAGTACAGTGTTGTGTAGATAAGCCCAGGAGCAGTTTCACATGTCAAGGTAGCTGTTGGGTTAGAGTGATGATGAAAGTATACCTGTGGTTTTACTGACAGATAAGCCTTTAGATTTCTGCATGTGGTTTGACTTTCATGCCTCTCTTTTTTTTCCTCAGTTGATGGCCCACATTCATTTTGACAAATCGATTGTCCATAATGACATGTTGTTACGCGAGTTAATTTAGACAGCAAAACATCAGACAGAGAAAACAAAACAAAATTCGACAGAGATCGATCTGATCAATGGAAAATGCAAAGACTATGTAAAACAAAAGTCATGTCACTTATATAGTTTTGAATGGGGAAATGTGTAACGATCAATATGGTGAATGAAGCCCCGCCTTCTGGTACAGGAGCCAATGATCAATCGCTATAGACTATGAATTTACCGGGGGAGGAGCTAGGGCCAGACTTTTGTTTTTATGACAGTTTCTGTTTTTGTAATGAACAATCTGGGGTCATTAAACACTCAGGTTTTTTAGCAAATACTTGCTTCACAGACATGAGATACACTCACCGGCCACTTTATTAGGTACACCTGTCCAACTGCTCGTTAACGCTAATTTCTAAAAAGCCAATCACATGGCAGCAGCTTAATGCATTTAGGCATGTAGACATGGTCAAGATGCTCTGCATCTCTGAATGCACAACACATCATACCTTGAGGCAGATAGGCTACAGCAGCAGAAGATCACACCGGTTGTCACTCCTGTCACCTAAGAAAACATGGTAGGGTCAGAATTTAGCGTCAACAACATGAAAGTATGAATCCAACCTGCCTTGTATCAATGGTTCAGGCTGGTGGTTGGGGTGTAATGGTGTTGGGGATATTTTCTTGGCACATTTTGGCCTTACTAGTACCAATTGAGCATCGCGTCAAAGCCACTCTATACCTGAGTATTGTTGTTGACCATGTCCATCCCTTTATGACCACAGTGTACCCATCTTCTGATGGCTACTTCCAGCAGGATAACGCACCATGTCATTAAGCGTGAATCATCTCAGACTGGTTTCTTTAACATACCAATGAGTTCACTGTACTCAAATAGCCTCCACTGTCACCAGAACTCTATCCAATAGAGCACCTGGAATGTGGTGGAATGAAAGATTCGCATTATGGATGACAAATCTGCAGCAACTGCATCATGCTATCATGTCAATATGGACCAAAATCTTTAAGGAATATTTTCAGTGCCTTGTTGAATCTATGCCACCAAGTTTTAAAGCAGTTCTGAAAGTAAAAGTGGGGCCAACCACGTACTAGTAAGGTGTCCCTAAAAAGTGGCTGGTGAGTGTATATATCTATATAAAGCTTGATATCACTACTTTTACCAGCTACACTTGAAACCAATGTTCTCTTGTTTTGTATAGAGCACAAGTTACAGTTTGTCCCACTAAATGCACATCACATTCAAGCTCACTCAAATGCTCACTAACTTGTACACAAAGAGGCCATTCTGGGAGGAGATTTGCTATCAAGACCCAGTTATACCAACACAAATGGACAAGGCATTATTTTCAGGATGAAAATGTTCAACACGTAAACGGAAACAGCCATACAGGATGTTGGTGGCATGATCTCATTCCCTTCAAGTGCGCATATGCATAGGGCAAACAAAAAAATGCTGTGTAATCTTGTGTAACTCAAATATAAGCAAAACTAAAGAGACAGTTGTTATTTCATTGTATTGGTGATTCAAAATAAGACATTTAATCATATGTTTGGCACACAGTTTTTGAGAATTTGATGTTTTCGCATTCAAAAAAATGTCTGAGCATACTGCCCGAGATGCGTTTCAAAGATGGCAGCCGAGAGAAATTACATGCCTTTAAGGGAGTTTAGGAGAAGTTGAAAGAAGCAGTTTAAGACCCTAAAAAAACATTGTTTCAGAGCATGTTAAGATTACATAGACAGTCAAACAAAATAGGACTGTGTGTGTTTTCAAGTTTTCTAATGCTATGAAATGTTTTATATTAGGATTGTTGGCTTCACCACCACCACAAAAAAAAAAATAATAAAAAATAAAAAAATAAACACTTTATCTGACTACACAGAAGAAAACAGTTTGATTTCGACATTTCGATTTTTGACTTTAATTGTTAAAATGTATATAATGTTTCCGCCTCCTCTTCACAATGATTTCATTTTATTATCAGTAATATGTCAAGTTAAGCTTACTAACTCTAATTCTGAATCTAATTCCCTGATTGTTTTGTCTCATTTATTATTATTTGCAAACAAAGACAACCTGCTTGTCGAATTTATATTGTTTGAATTATTTAAAAAAAAAAACACTACTGTGTAAAATCTAAATCTAAAATAACCATAAATTAATAAATATAAAAAATAATATTCATGTTGAACAACCTACACAAGTATATGGACAATCGATACACTATTTATTATAATGTTATCCGTCAATGTCCTCGAGTTGACCCTTGTGGTTAGCCATGCACTGGATTTTGGGAAATGATGCAGTGATGAAATTATTCATTGAGAATTTGGACATTAATAAAGAGTGTCCAACACCTGATGTAGTGGGTAGGGAGCTTTTTTTGGACACAAAGAATACAGAAGAACTGAAAATTAAAATCCCTCCAACGGCATGTTCCATCACTCAGACCACTGGGGATTTATTTATGACTTTGATGACTTTTACCCTACTCTGTTCATGAATATAGTCTGTCTGCACCTAAAGCCCCTTTCAAGTCATGTCTTCCACTGAGCCCCCAACTAACCACAAATAAAAGTATGGTTAGGTTGGTGCTATAAAAAAAAAAAAAAAATATATATATATATATATATATATATATGTGTGTGTGTGTGTGTATATATATATATATATATATATATATATATATATTTCAATAAGTCTAGTTAGTAAAGGTCAATTTTTAAAAGAGTGAAAATCTAAAACTGTGGTCACCTTAGTAATATATTTGGCTCTTATTTTGTGAATAAAGTGACCGATGAGTAAAAACTGACAGTAGAACTTCTGATCACTCTAATTCCAAAAGAAATTACTCTAATTTCACCACTGAAATTTCACATGTATGCAAAATAAATAATGATTTCTGTTCCCATGCTGGTCATTTTTTATCTGTTAATCACTTTGATTAGTGAAGATTTGTCATCACAGCTTTTATTCTAGTCTGTGTGTAAATCAATTACCAGCTCAAAGGCATCTTTTCCACTGGACATCACTTGTGACCACAAGTACTACAACGTCAAGCAGGTAGGCAGATGGGTGGTTTCTTCCCCATATAATAATACTGTCACATCTTGTTGATCAGACTAGTTTGATGAATCAACATGACCAGACAGATTTTCACAGCTTGTGTTTTGGTGGTCATTTTGGGGTCCATCAGCGTGTTCGCAGGTACATTTATATGAGATAAACAGAGAGTGAAGTTAAAGGTGGTGTTAATGTGGTTGAGTGTTTAGCTCGAGTGGTTTGGTGTACACCTTGCCCTGAATAGGAGAGAGAAATAACATACAGGAACTTCCAATCAACGTGAAGTATGAAACACAGACTAACCGTAGCTTTTAATTTGTCTGTTTTATGTTTGAATCTACAGATGGACCTCCAATGAGTTGTTGCCTCAGACTTAGAGACAGAAAACTGCATTTGGACAAAATATTGAACTACAGGATACAAACTGAAGATTTGTGTCCGATAAGAGCAGTCTTGTAAGTAAAATACAGGAGCAAGAGACTCCTTCGTTGACAATCATTGTAATATGAAGTTACTTTAGGTGCATAATAAGTGATGACAACAGCCAAATCAAATAATAATGAGCACTAATAAGAAAGTATCACCCTCTATTTATAGATTCCAGACGGTCGCTGGGAAGACGCTCTGTTCTGATCCTGAAAGTAGCTGGACAAAGAGTGCCATGTGGAAGGTGGATGAGGAACAGAGGAAGCTCAGAGGACAGATTCCTGAAGCTGTAGAGGGAGCTTCAGTGGACGGATGCAAAGGAAGAGAAGATCCAATGACAACAGCAGAAATGCCACTAAATAGCAGAGTGCTGCTCACAAAAATGCAGACGACTAAACAAAAGAACTCACAAACAACTGCAAAAGCCCAAAAGGAAGTCAAATAAAAAAGATCAAAGGAAAAAAAATGGTAATTTTAAATGGTTTCGCCATTGGCCAGTTTTGTTTATGGTTTTTTGTAAGATATGAAAAATGAAATTGTTGTTGACATTTTGTTTGCATTGTAAAACTAATATTTTTGAGTAACTAATAGCTTTACATACTTGTGAATGTTTTTTGTTTATTTATTTAAGGATTTGAAATGCATTGTGGGACTTTGATCTGTTCTGGCATTTTTTTGATATCGAGAAGTGGGCCATGTGCGTAAAGTGCAGTACTGATATGAACACAATAAAGTTTGTGTTTTTAACTTTGTACGTTTTAAAAACATGATCAAAGCTGTGAGCAAAAGTTCAAAAAGTAAACAAGTGACAATATCAGGGTTCATACACATTTTATTACTAAATTCCATGACTTTTCCACAATTTTTTCAAGACTTTCAAGTAAATTTTCATGACCTAAAACAACAACAAAAAAACGTGTTTTGGCCACAATGACTTTCATTCGACTGAAATGTAGAACTTGTGCTGATATGATATCTTTATGAGAGAGAGAGTACATACATGTATGTGTTAATCTTATTCAGTTAATGAAATTATCAATGTTGAGAGTAACATTACAAGTAATGTGAAAGTAATGCTTTACTTTAAAATATAAGTGATAATATTTCAGTTACATTTTTAAACATGTAATGTGAGTAACGTTTTACCTTAATTAGCTTTTTTTTTTAAAATAGCTAAAATTTATGTAGTCAAGTTGAATCATGCACTCAGTGAGAGAATGGGCTTCCTGTTTGAACTGACAGAAACCAAAATGGCAGGCCAGTTTTCAGGAAATCAGTCAGCCAATAAATTGACTCGGGTTATGCTCTAGTTTATTATGTTTACTGAATTCTAGTACATAATGTCAAAATAAATAAATTGTTTGTTTGTTGGTTCGTTTATTGGTTTGTTGGTTGGTTCGATCATTCTTTCTTTCTCATTCTTTTTTTTTCTTTCTTTCTTCATTCATTTTCTTTTTGGCTTAGTCCCTTTATTAATCTGGGGTCACCTCAGCAGAATGAACTGGAGAAAACCCATGCGAACACAAGGAGAGCATGCAAACTCCACACAGAAATGCCAACTGACCCAGTCGGGGCTTGAACCAGCGACCTTCTTGCTGTGAGGTGATCGTGCTACCCACTGCGCCACTATGAGACCCATTTTTCTTTAATCTTATAATGTTAATAACAACAGTCCGATAATGGCAGAGCAAACCATTCCAAACAAAGGAGTAGGGGTGAAATAGTCAAATACAAAAACTAAAAACATTTGATGCAGCTTCTCCTACTGCAGTAAATGCAGTTTTTACTATTGATATTTAGCACCAGTTAATCAGGAAGTGACGATTTTGTCCAAGCAGAATCATTTGTCCAAGGTGGCAGAGAAACAGGTGTCTTTGGCAACATCAGTAACATTGTTATCTGAAGTAGATGACGCAAATAAAGACAACAACAATTACTATTGTTTAAAGGTGGGAAAAAAAGCAATTACAATTGCAATAAACCGACTTTAAGCTTATTTTGCTGGAAAAGCTTAACAATTTAAACTTTTGATGTCTACATAACGAAAATACCAGGATAAATGAATGACATCTAACTATAATGAGTGAATCATGTGATAAAAGTAGTGAAAAGTCAGCATTTTAGCTTCTCTCAGACCATTAGTTTTGCCATGGTATTTCCATTCCTTTTTTGTGTGGTGAATTCAGTTTTGTATTGTTTTCATAATTCAATTAATTAAAATAAATGTATTTATGTAAAAAAAAAAAAAAAAAAAAACTGGGGATGTAAACATATTAAAGGGATAGTTCACCTCAAAACAAAAAATTCAGACATCATTTACTCACCCTTGACTTGTTCAAAATCTATTTAAGGTATTTAGAAAAATGGTGGTATCTCCTACCATGTACTTTTCTTCTATGCTAGTCGAAGGATCCCAGCAACCAGAATTATTCAAAATATTTTCTTTTGTTTTAAAACAAGAAATAAACTCAAAAAAGTTTAAAACTAAGGAGAAAATAATAATAAGCACATATCTGGATTAACTATCCTTTTAACTAATTTTGTATAATTCTTCTATTGTGTTTTTTTGTTCAGTGAATCAATATATATATATATATATATATATATATATATATATATATATATATATATATATATATATATATATATATATATATATGGCGAAGCAGTGGCGCAGTAGGTAGTGCTGTCGCCTCACAGCAAGAAGGTCGCTGGGTCGCTGGTACAGGTGAATTGGGTAGGCTAAATTGTCCGCAAATTCATCAGAGTTAAATTCTATGTGTTGAAGCATTTCAGAGTAAAGTGTTGACGTTAAAGAGTTAGATTTTGATAAATGAATATAATAAGAGTTAGAATTTATTTTATTCAGTGCGAAATCAAGGAGTTATCTTTTCAACACTTGGTGGTGTTATTTCCAACATCCGGGAATTCATGCAGCCGCAGTCACTGAAGAATTTTCCAGACGCCATTTTCCATCTGAGGTTTAGAACAGCAACTGGTGAGTCAAACTACCTAAATGTTGGTATTTACTGATTTTCTTTAAGGAAATACAGTTGTAAACATATTGTTAAGTTAATAACTTTAGAATGGAGTGACAATTTTAAACTTCTGCGGTTCATTCATGTTCGTTTGTTTATCTAGCTTAACTGCATTACTATTCACTTCTTTTCGAGAATGTTTTTATAACTTATATGCTCACGCATACATAGTGCATAAAAACATCAAAAGTACATGTTCAACACATTTCTGTCACGCTTAAAGCCATTTTGAGCATTGTTACCCATCTGTAAAATAAAATCGACACTTCTCCTTTAATTCGAAGCAAAGTAGCGAGGGAATCCCCGGAGCGCCTAGCCTACTCTGCCCGGATGCTAACGGCGACACAGAAACTCTCCAGAGCTTATGGAAACCGTCCTAAAACATATCTGGTGAGTAAATGAACATATGCTTACTTGTAAAAGGCTTCCTGACTAAAACATATGATTGTTTGTTTTTCGTGCATATTAATTTGGTTATTTTAAACACCGCCGCCCCTTTTAAACTGGGTCATTCGTAGCCGTCCATATACCGTTAGTCCATAGACTCGTGTGATAACGTACTTGAATTATATTAAGTGTTGACAACCATTAAAGTCAGAATGTTAACATTAATGTCATTAAATGACTGCGTTTGCACTTTCTCAGACATTTAACGTTACAGAAGTCTCCCGGAAGTTGCGGGACTAACGTTAACGTTATCCCGCAAATGCACAGAGACTCCCAGATGCCCAAGTAGATGCCCGCAAATGAATGATAATCTCCCGGAAATCGCGCGTCTCCCGCCCGGTCATTAAACTGCACACCCCTCTTCACGGCGTCCCTCCCAGCTCTTCAGGTACGTCGCGCGCAAGTCACCCCCTGCTCTTCAGGTACTCATCTCTCCCAAGTGTGCCGCAAGCCTGCGTTTGAGTGAAGGTCTCGGCGGTTAGATCGCCCCCTGGGGGCTGGCTGCAGTACAAGTCATAAAGCCCGCCTCCTCCGTGTTAATGAAGGAGACTTGAGCCCAAATAAAAAAAATGTATTACACTTGCAATAAAATGTCCCGAAAGATGGTTCTGGTCGATTAAGGCACTGGTTATTGTGCTGAAATAGGTGCAGATCTTCATTTTTGTAAACAGTTTGTTTTTAGCAGTAATTTAATGCTGGGCGTGTCATCGTGATTGACAGCTGTGATTGACAGTTTCTCAAAGCAGCGCGTCTGAGCTTCGGCAGAAGACTGAAGTGTTATTTTTCGATTTCTGTATTTTACCATGACAAAATGAGTTCAGCAGTAAACTATAGTTCCCCTTCGGGGGGAACTTCAGCACTATAAGTGGATTTGATTGTAAAATCCACGCATTGGGAGGTTCGGTTCAGAAGCTACTCGTCTGAAAGAGTATTGAACGGGCCAATTAAGAATGAATTGGCAGCGCAAGCCTGCGCAGGTGAGCGGCATAAGCAATCAACTGAGTATATAAGCTCACCTAGCGCCAGCAGACGCTATCCTTTTCGCTTCAGAGACTTTCTGATCGAGTCGATGAGGGTTCCTCCTGCTGTGACCAGCGATTCTGAGCGAACGAGAGCATTCTCCCGGTCCAGAGTGTGTACACGCAGTGGTAGACGGTCGAGCTGGGTTTCTCCCTTGCCTGGCATTCTTTGGGTCCGGTCCTCCAGAGCGGTGCGTATAAAGTTGCAAACTTCACAGAAAGAGCAACACAGTCGTGCAGCACGTCCTTATCAGGACGGCGCTCCGACTGTGCGTTTCTGGATGCGGTGGTTTCCTGTCCTCGGATGATGGGCGCGGGCACTGCGTTACATGTCTGGGGGTCCAGCATGTTAATGCGCTGCTCGCGGGCAGTTCATGTCGTCATTGCGATGCCATGACTGTTGCGCAAGATCGCGGTTAGCCTTTGCAAAAGGGCGAACCACCCCAGTTGTCCCCTGCTCTGCAGCGGGCACTCGGGCAGATCTGAGGGTTTCAGCGAGAGATAATCCGTCGCCCACGGGCCCACGGACCTCCCGCTCCTCTAAGCGCTCCATCCAAGCTTCGGGCGGGGGAAGCGATCCGTCTAACAGATGGTAGCCCTTACGCCCGATGACACCGGAGACCAGATGTCCACCGCGGCATCGGAGGGTGGGTTTTCATTGTCCGATGATGATCCAGACCCGCTCGCCCCCTTCGGGCTGGTGAGCGCTGTCACTACGGATCCTGAAACGGACATGTTAGCCGTGCTTTCCCGGGCTGCTTCTAGAGGGGCGTTCCCTTCTTCCCGGAGGTGCACAGTAGGCTTACGCGGTCTTGTAAAGCACTTTTTTCTGCTCGTGCTGCGTGTTCCTCCACCCTAACCACTCTTGACGGTGAAACAGCCAGGGGGTATGTGGCGATTCCTCAGGTTGAGTGCGCGATGGCGGTAAATCCGTGCGGCGCCTCTTCTTGGCGGGGTCCGCCTCGTCTCCCATCCAAAGCCTGTAAGTTATCTACCTCCCTCGGAGCTAGAGCTTACATAGCTGCGGGCCAGGCTGCTTCCGCCTTGCATGCGATAGCCACCTACCAGCGCTACCAAGCGCAGGCGCTGGCCGAGCTGCACGAGGGTGGGTCCAACCCAGGCTTACGAGCTTCGCACCGCCGCCGACTTAGCTCTTCGGACTACTGAGTCCGCTGCGTGTGCGTTGGGGAGGACGATGTCCACATTAGTGGTCCAGGAGCGCCACCCCTGGCTGATATGCGCAAAGTCGACAAAGTCCGCTTTCTTGACTTCCCCATATCCCCAGCCAGGTTCGGCGACACTGTCTGTGAATTCACCCAGGAATTCAAGGCGGTGAGAGAGCAGTTGGTGGGTGATGTCTTATCGGCGGTCCGTAGCCCGCTCCGCCCGCCGTGCCATTCATACCTGCTCCTCGCCGAAGGCGCCCGCCTACGAGAGCTGCTCCGCCCCCGCACACGCCTCCGGCGAAGCGAGCGCGTCGGGCACCTCGGAAGCAGGCAGCCCCCCTGCCCAGAACGCCGCTAAGTCCGGCAACGGACCGCGAAGCGCCCCTGGGACAGGCCATCTGGAGAAGAGGGAACTTGCTCTTTCCCCGCTGGAGGGCGGGGCCCCATTTCCAACGGCACTTTTTACTGCCATGAAAACATTATGAAAGGGCACTTTTCACTTCCCCAGATGTGACAGCCCGAAATCTGCCAGTCTGGGACGCTATGCTTTCTAGCTTGCAGATTCGGTGCGTTTCGCCAGTGGCTCACGAGCGCTGGGAGGACGGTCTCCTTTCTCCCACCCCTCGAGCCTCCCCTCCGGAGCTCGGGTTTGGAGTGAGAGCAAATATCTCACCTCCAGCTTTTCCGTGGGACCCGCGAGCTTCCCGGATCAGCACACCCACTCCGCGCTGCCCCACTGCTGGTACGTCAGCGATTGTAGCGATGAGTCCATTAGCGAGAGCTCTGCCTGCCTGGTTAGCGCGGGCCAGCTCTTCGCGGTGGCTCATACGCACAATCAGACTCGGCTATGCGATTCAGTTCGCAAAACGGCCCCCCAAGTCACGGGTGTGTATTCACCAGGGTCAGCCCCCTGTCCGCCCCTGTCTTGCGAGAGGAGATTGCTGTCCTCCTGGCGAAGGATGCAATCGAGCCGCTCCCTCCAGCCGAGATGGAGAGCGGGTTTTACAGCCCACACTTCATCGTGCCCAAAAAGAGCGGTGGGTCACGGCCAATCCTAGATCTGCGCGTTTTGAACCGCTGCCTGCACAAGCTGCCGTTCAGAATGCTCACGCAGAAGCGCATCCTCTGGTGCGTTCGTCCTCTGGGTTGGTCTGCAGCATTAGACCTGATGGACGCGTATTTCCATGTCTCCACTCTTCCTCGCCACCGACACTTTCTGCGGTTTGCGTTTGAAGGTCGAGCTTGGCAATACAAAGCCCTCCCCTTCGGGCTCTCTCTGTCTCCGCGGGTCCTCATCTGCATACTCGATTTCTTTACGACTGGCTGATTTTTGCCCTCTCTCGGAGCAGTTGATTATGCACAGAGACAAAGTGCTCTGGCACTTCCACCTGTGGGGGTTTCAGGTCAACCGAGAAAAGAGCAAACTCGCCCCCGTGCAGAGGATCTCTTCTCTCTGGCTGGAGTTGGACTCGGTCACCATGGCAGCGCGCCTCTCCAGAGAGCGCGCTCAGCTGATGCTGTACTGTCTGAGAGAGCTCGACAGTAAAACAGTGGTCCCACTGAAACTATTTCAGAGGCTCCTGGGGCATATGGCATCCGCAGCCGCTTCATGCCGCTCGGATTATTCTATATGAGACCACTTCAGCACTGGCTGATCACGATCGAGTCCCCAGACGCGCATGGCACGCGCGCGCACACCGAGTCTCTGTTACTGCGCTGTGTCGCCGCGCCCTCAGCCCTTGGAGCGACCCCTCGTTCCTACAGGCCTGGGTGTCTCTAGAACAGGCGTCCAGTCTTGTTGTCGTTTCAGCAGACGCTTCCAACACGGGCTGGGGGGCTGTGCGTTGCGGGTATGCGGCTGCGTGGAAAGGTACCCATTTGCATTGGCATATCGCCTGGAGCTGTTGGCAGTGTTCCTCGCTCTCCACCGTTTTTTTCCGGTGCTGGAGCGGCAACACGTGCTGGTCAGGATGGACAGTACGGCGGCGGTGGCGTATATCAGCCGTATAGGGGGTATGCGCTCTCGCCGCATGTCTCAGCTCGCCCGCCGTCTGCTCCTCTGGAGTCATCCGCGGCTGAAATCGCTGCACGCCATTCATATTCAGGCAAGCTCAACCGTGCAGCCGATGCGCTCTCACGGCAGCCTTGGTCCTGGAGAATGGAGACTCCACCCCGTGTCTGTTCAGCTGATATTGGCGCGATTCGGGGAAGCCCAGATCGATCTGTTGCTTCCCCCGAGATCGCTCATTGCCAGTTGTTCTTTCCCTGACCGAGTGCTCTCGGCACGGATGCACTGGCTTACAGCTGGCCTCGGGGCACGTGCAAATACGCGTTTCCCCCAGTGAGCCTGCTCGCGCAGTTACTGTGCAAGGTCAGGGAGGACGAGGAACAGGTTGCTGGTTGCGCCCCTCTGGCTCAACCGGACCTGGATGTCAGAGCTCTCCCTCGCGATAGCCCTCCCCTGGCAGTCCCTTCGAGAGAGCACCTACTCTCTCAGGGACAGGGCACCACCTGGCACCCTCGCCGATCTTTGAAGAGATTTTTAGACGCGAGGAAGACTTAGGTAACCTCCGATTGCGGTGGCTAATACCGTCACTCGGGCTAGAGCCCCCTCCCCGAGCGCGCCTATGCCCTGACGTGAAGTCTATTCACTGAATGGTGTGTCTCTCGCTGAGAAGACCCCCGTAATTTGCCTGATCAGCGTTGTGCTTTCTTTACGCCGAGAGAAGTTGGAGAGCAGGCTGTCGCCCTCCACACTCAAGGTTACGTGGCTGCCATCTCCGCTCTCATAACGCGGTGGCTGGCAGCACCGTGGGAACGCATAACCTCATCATCCGGTTCCTCAGGGGCGTTAAGCGAATTAATCCACCCCGCCCCCTCTCATGCCCTCTTAGGATCTCGCCCTCGCTACACAAGCCGCGTCAAATCCCTTCGATCCTCGACTCAGTATCTTTCTGTCCCTGAAGACAGCTCTGCTGGTCGCGTTGATATCGATTAGAGGGTCGGGGACCCGGAGGCATTTTTCGGTCAGTGACTCGTGCCTGTAATTGGGCTGGCTTCTCTCACGTCCTGAGACCCCGCCCGCGATATGTGCCCAAGGTTCCTACCACTCCGTTTTAATACGAGGTAGTGAGCCTGCAAGCGCTGCCCTCGGAGGAGGCAGACCCAGCCCTTCTTTATTGTCCAGTTCGCGTTTTGCGTATTATCCGGACCGCACTCAGAGTTTAGATCATCTGAGCAGCTCTTCGTCTGTTATAGCGGTCGGCAGCAGGGAAGTGCCGTACCGAAATAAGTTCCCACTAGATTGTGGATGCCTTTCTTACACTATCAGAGCCGAGATGAGCCGCGTCCCCCGAGAGCGCGTGCGCACTCCACTCGGAGCTTCGCATCCTCTCTAGCGCGCGCACGCGGCGCCCCTCTAACAGACATCTGTAGAGCTGCGGGCTGGGTGACACCCAACACATTTGCAAGGTTTTACAATCTGCGAGTGGAGCCGGTTTCCTCAAGGGTATTAGGTAACCCTTGGTGATTGAGGAAACAATTCGGTAGGGTGTTGAAACACGCTTGCTGCGCCATTTTCCCTAACACGGAGATATGTGCGCCTTTTTATCTGTCAGTAAAGTTCCCCGTCAGGTGAGCCCTGCAGATTCCTCCGTGGCCCCCAGCACTGACTCAGCGGAGGAGTCACTTGCTGGCCCACTACGTTGTAGGTCTGCCCGCTGGTCAGCCCGCGTTTTGGCTAAAGGTGCCTGCTATGCGTGATCCCCACTAGGCGATCCCATATGCTTATTCCGCCACGGTTAAGTCCCCCCCCTGGGCGGACCCGTGTCTTCCCTCCCCGCTAACCACTCTTTTGCTATGCGTACTCCCCCTTTTTAGCGCTAGTCCATATGTAAATTCTGCCATCTATCCCCCCTTGGGTAACGGATGGCCTCCGCAGCGTCCTCCCTATCGGGATTGCACGCTTCCCAACGTACTGTCGTATTTTCCTAGAATTATCTAGATGCTCACGACTTCCCAAAAAATATATATAAATCCGTAAAACTTCTGTTGAAGTAGGATAAATTAGGGCCAGGGACACGTTGGAGGACCGCGCCCCCCATGATGTGGGTGCGTCACGCTTGCTTGACTATCTCCTCATCGGGGGTGTTGGTAAGGTGCAGTCATTATGGCGCTTTCAATGGGCTCCCAATGCGTGGATTTTACAATCAAATCCACTTATAGTGCTGAAGTTCCCCCCGAAGGGGAACGTTCGAGGTTACTAAAGTAACCCTTCGTTCCCCGAGGAGGGGAACGGAAGCACTATACTCCGTCGCCATAATGACTGTCCCTTAGCTGTTGAAAGTCTCTTCAGCTTAAAAAGGATAGCGTCTGCTGGCGCCAGGTGAGCTTATATACTCAGTTGATTGCTTATGCCGCTCACCTGCGCAGGCTTGCGCTGCCAATTCATTCTTAATTGGCCCGTTCAATACTCTTTCAGACGAGTAGCTTCTGAACCGAACCTCCCAATGCGTGGATTTTACAATCAAATCCACTTATAGTGCTTCTGTTCCCCTCCTCGGGGAACGAAGGGTTACTTTAGTAACCTCGAACGTTTCTGACATACATGATCCTGGTGGAACACTGTTTATTCGCTAAGGTCAGGGCTTTTTTCGGGCTTTATTAGTTTGCTGATACACGCCTAACCACCCAGATAGCAAAATACACTCGAGCCAGTTCTAGCTAGATTCTAGCCTGCCGGAGACTTACCGCTCAGAGCTCAGACTGACTACCTCTGCTGGACCTACTCCGGATGCCTGGACTCACTGCCCGTCCGATTCCAGCCCGAGTCAATCGAGCCAGACGCGGCGGCCGAGAGAGCCGGCGCTGCTGCATGCGAGCTGGAATCAGCCCGCGACGCCGCGAGTAGGATATGTGCGCTGCGGCCTGGAGCTTGCGCGATTAAATGTATAAAACTCTCATATTTGTTAACGTTATTACATCCATTTGTGTTGATATGACAGCAAACGCATGCTGAGGAGTTCGGGGGGCGTGGTTGATTTTACATAAAGCGTTTGGTTGGAAGCTCGACTCCGCTCATTTTCGCGGCTCCTCCTCTGGCTCCATTAGACAATCCTTCTGCGCATGTCAAGGCTCCAATTTCAGCAGTCTTTTGCGACAGTTTGTGCCCGTCAAGCAGGCGTTTTGCCCTCAAGGCGTTCAATGGGAAAAGGGGCTGTCGCGTCGTCCATATTTTTTACAGTCACTGATCTCTCCCGCTACCTCCCGCAAATCAACTCTGTATCCCCCGAAAATGACTTTTCCCAACTCGGGATGTCTGACGTTAGTAAGTTAGGCTATTTCTGTAGTCAGGAACATCTTAGTCAAGCTTTTTCTCCCGCATGATATTGTGCTTAAAACTAACGTTATAGGCTAAACTTAGCATGTACTGTACACAACATTTCCGTTTTATTAAAGACAATTTAGTGCGTTGTAAACAGCCACCTGTCTGTAAAATTAATCAACAATTCATATTTGAGCAGCCTAATGATGATACAGGTTTGATTTGTAGATTTATTATCAATAATCAACATCTGAATCAAAAGATATCTGAAAAAGTGTGAGGCATACTTTGTGATGTTCTTCTCTCTTTTTTTATCTGAAGGTTATGCATATGTGTTAGATACTAATTTTTTGTTGTTTTTTAACAGCCACAGTACTCTATATAATAACACAAGACTCTGTGACGGTGGCTGATTAGAGACGGATGGTGTATTTCCAGAGTTGGTGAAATGACCAAGCACACCTTCTTGGTCATATGTGGTGATAATAATGAAGGTATGTTTGATAAAGTTTTGTATTTGTTTCACAATAAGCTGAGAGGGTATTAGAGCATTAAAGAATAACGAATGACATGAAGGTGATAAGTTTTGTATTGTGGGTGAACTGTTACTTAAATAATGTTTTGCTCTTTGCTTTGCACTTTTCCTCTTCTGCTTATCCTTATATTTTAGATTATATTTGGACCTGAAACATCTGCTAGACTCCAGGAAAGGTGGCGTCAATACTGTACCTGAAAGAGCCTAACAAGTTGAATCTGGTAAAGAAACACACACATACACACACACACACACACACACACACGCACACACACACACACACACACACACACACACACACACACACACACACACCCTTACAGAAAACTTAGTTTATGAATATTTTTTACACTGTGGCCAATATTTTGGGGAAGTCAGCATCACTAAATGATATAAAAGATTTTAAGCTTTTCTAAATTTTGCTCCAAGTGTTGTGTTAAATTCAGGATTCTGGACAGACAGCTGCCTGTTTTTCCAGTTCTGGTCATAGTGGTTAACCTAATTGTTTTTGGAGATCCAACAGTGATGTATGTGTTTTTTTTTCTACTTTTCCATATCCTGTCACCTCAACCAGCTGGGAGAGTCAAGTTGTGGATCATCATGTAGATTTTCAAAAGGTGAGTTTAGATTTCTTGAATGTTTTATTTACTTTAAATGTTTTTAAATATATCATAGAATTTGATTGCAATTTGTTTTCAAAAATTTTTCTTAGTCATGCTGGAATCTTAAAGAGTTCTTAGATGAGCATCACCCTATATCCGTGTATCAGGAACCACCAGACGAACGATCAGCTACTACATCGTCATGGATAAAAAGGTCACCCTGTGGCTGGGAAGGAACAAGGAAACACCAGAAGTGAAAGATTTGCAACCCAAGTTGTTTAAAATGTAATTTCAGAAGAAAACTATGCGTTCAAAAGAAAACTATGAGTGATGATATACTGAACTTTCAAATTGCTCTGATGAAACACTAAGTTTGGACCAAAGGACTGAAACAGCCTTTTTGAGCACTGGTCATACATATTTTGTTGATACTGTCTGTACTAATAAAACATTTAAAGCATATTTGACACTGTTGCATTTTAAAAACTGAATGAATTGTTGAAGTGGTGAAGTTCAAATAAAATGTTTTTTCTTTTGTAATTTACAGTCTATTTGACCTTTTACCATATTTACACTCAAGAGAGTTGAATAAAATAACAATATATTACACCAGGCGGTGTTAAATATAGTTACATTTTTAACTCTGCCCAGAGTTAAAATTAATCCTTACTTCGGTGTCAATGTGCCAACCCTTTTGAAAGTGTTGATTTAACTCTGTTTTGAGTGGACCCCATGAGACACTTTCAAAGTGTTGAAATTAACACCCATAGAGTTGTTTTGGGTCCCCATATTTTGCTGTGAAGTGTATGAGTGTGTGTGTAAATGTGTTTTTGGATGTTTCCCATAGATGGGTTGCGGCTGGAAGGGCATCCTCTGCGTAAAAACTTGCTGGATGAGTTGGCGACCGGTGTGGCGACCCCAGATTAATAAAGGGACTAAGCCAACAAGAAAATAAATAAATGAATGAATATATATACATAAAACAGTGCAAGGGTATTCTAAGCCAAAACTATAGTCAAAGTCTGGTCAGTGAAGGTCAATTTTTAAAAGAGTAAAAACTTAAAGCTTTGATCACATTAGTAAAATTCTGGACACTTTTTATTGTGAATAGTGCACCTGAATAAAGCACAGCTCAAGTCACTTTCAAAAACAGCTTTCATTTGGTCAACATCAGGAATTTAAGTGCAATAGTATCTGGATACAGCCTTTATGTTGCAAGCTGAGATTGCATATCTCAGCAATGTCAGATACAATGCACTTAGTGCAGCTAGTGACGTAACTGTGAGAGGTAGAGTTTTTGGAGGGGTTAGGTGAGCCAATAAATATATATATATATATATATATATATATATATATATATATATATATATATATATATATATATATATATATATATATATATATATATATATATATATATATATAAACTTGCATGCAGATCAGATTGCACCTGCACCACCTCTCTCTTTACCTGACCAAAATGAAGGCCTGTAAGAACTAACAGTAGAACTTCTGATTACTCTAATTCCAAAGAATATTTAAAATGCTATGTTATAATAAGGCATCGAAAATAAGTCATTAAATAAAAAAAGATTACAACATAAAAATAAAAAATTATTTATAAATAAGAGACACAAGGTGTATTATGTGATGTTCTTTTGCAGAAAATTATTATTTTTATTATTATTGTTGTTGTTATTGTTGTTGTTGTTGTTGTTTTTGCTGTTACAGTTCTCATTTGTCTCAGAAGCACACACACAATCTGTGTATTTATTTTTAACCATGAAGATGGTATACTGCTCTGGCTTATAAAGGAAGGAAGTGCTACCAAAGCTCTCACTTACAACTTCAATTTACAGGTTCTCTGTATATCTATTTCTTTCTTTGAGTAACAGCAGTCAGTTTCAAAGTAACTTTAATTGATAAAAAGTTTGGATTTTTCCTCCATTGTTTCACATTCGCAAAAGTGAGCAACAGAATAAGATGAAGTTCAACCAGTTTGCTGCTTTTCTTTTTTCTATACAGTGGGTGATTTTTGGCAATGAACAACAAGTCTATGGTGAGATACGACCATTTCATTTCTGAAGATAAAATTACATGTTTTGGCTCCAATGTCTTTCATTGTGTGTAGATCAGTTAATGGAACAATCAGCTATAAGGGTAGTGCATTACAAGTACCATTAATTACATAATTATATTAATTTTCTAAGCAATGAGTAAAGTAATACATTACTTTAAAAATAAGTAATAAAATTTAAGTTACTTTAAAAAAATAATTAGTTACTATAGAATTTAATAAATTCGCTTTTAAAAAATAAATTGTTAAAAATAAAATAGCGTAGTCAAGTTGAATAATGCACTAAATGAGAAAATGTACTTTCCATGTGAACTGACAGAAATAAAGATGGCAGGCCACAGGTTTACATTTCAGCGATGAAGATGTTCTCAATAATTTTAATGCATCGAAGTAAATGAAAAAGGGGAATGTCTTAATGGACATTGATTTTACTTATCCAATAATACAAAAAGTACAAAAGTAGCAAACACATTGCTTTAAACTTTGAATAATCTGTAAATACGAGACATAAAGCTCTGGAGTCAGAAAGTTCTTCGAAGATACCATTATCATACACTATTATTTTTTAAATGTGTTTTTTTAAGGTAAATAAAGGTGTAGGTTATACAGTGCATTATTAATTACAGAGCTCCTCTGTTAAAAAAAAATAGTTCAAGTAAGTAATGTAAAGGTAAGTAATGAAAAAGTAAATCAAAAGTAAGTATTCAACACAGCAAATTCATCAGTTAGATTCTCGGTTATCTATTCAACACTTCGTGGTGTTATTTCCAACATCTGGGAACTCATGCAGCCCCAGTCACTGAAGAATTTTCCTGACGCCATTTTCTATCTGAGTTTTAGAGCAGCAGCTGGTGAGTCAAACTACCTAAATGTTGGTATTTACTGATTTTCTCTAAGGAAATACAGTTGTAAATATATTGTTAAGTTAATAACTTTAGAATGGAGTGACAATTTTTAAACTTTTAAACTGTAGTTGGTCGTTTGTGTATCTAGCTTAACTGCATTATTGACTTCTTTTTAAGAATGTTTTTATATATGCTCACGCATACATTTTGCATAAAACCATCAAATATACATGTTTAACACATTTCTGTCACGCTTAATGCCATTTTGTGCGTTGTTACCCATTTGTAAAATCGACACTTCTCCTTTAATTCGAAGTGCTCTAAACCTGCTCTAAACTAGCGAGGGAATCCCCAGAGCCGTCTAGCCTAACGTTACTCTGCCCGGATGCTAACGGCAACACAGGACGGTTTACATGAGCTTTGGAGAGTTTCTGAAACATATCTGGTGAGTAAATCAACATATGCTTACTTGTAAAGGGCTTCCTGACTAAAAATATGATTGTTTGTTATTCATGTATGTTAATTTGGTTATTTCAAACACCGCGGCCCTTTTAAACTGGGTCATTCGTGGCCGTCCATGTAACGTTAGTCCATAGACTCGTGTAATAACGTACGTTACGCTTGAATTATATTAAGTGTTGACAACCATTAAAGTCGGAATGTTAACATTATTGCGTTTAAATGACCGCGTTTGCACTTACAGACGTATACGTTACAGAAGTCTCCCGGAAGCTGCGGGACTAACGTTATCCCGCAAATGCATAGAGACTCCCAGATGCCCAAGTAGATGCCCACAAATGAATGATAATCTCCCGGAAATCGCGCGTCTCCCACGGAGTCATTAACCACTTTGCACACCCCTCTCCACCGCATCCCTTTCAGCTCTTCAGGTACGTCGTGCGCAACTTACCCCACCGCTCTTCAGGTACCCATCTTTCCCGCTACCTCCCGCAAATCAACGCTGTATCCCCCGAAAATTACTTTTCCCAACCTGGTATGTCTGACGTTAGTAAGTTAGGCAAGTTCTGTAGTCAGGAACATCTTAGTCAAGCTTCTCCCGCATGATATTGTGCTTAACTATAGGCTAAACTTAGCATGTGTACACAACATTTCCGTTTTATCAAAGGCAATTTAATGCGTTGTAAACAGCCACCTGTCTGTAAAATTAATCAACTGATTTATATTTTAGCAGCCTAATGATGATACAGGTTTGATTTGTAGATTTATTATCAATAATCAACATCTGAATCAAAATATATGTGAAAATATGCAAGGCATACTTTGATGTTCATCTCTCTTTTTTTTTTAATCTGAAGGTTATGCATATGTGTTAGATACTAATGTGTTGTTTTTTTAACAGCCACAGTTCTCCATACAATAATTCAAGACCCTGTGATGGTGGTTGATTAGAGACTGATTGAGATGGTGTATTTCCAGAGTTGGTGGAAGGATCAAGCACACCTTCTTGGTCATTAGTGGTGATAATAATGAAGGTATGTTTGATAAAGTTTTGTATTTGTTTTACAATAAGCTGAGGGTATTAGAACATTAGAGAATAACAAATGACATGAAGGTGATACGTTTTGCATTGTGGGTGAACTGTTCCTTAAATAATGTTTTGCTCTTTGCTTTGCACTTTTCCTCTTCTGCGTATCCTAATATTTTAGATTCTATTTGGACCTGAAACATCTGATAGACTCCAGGAAAGGTGGCGTCAATACTAGACCTGAAAGGCCCTAACAAGTTGAATCTGTTAAAGAAACACACACGTGCGCACACGAACGCACACACACGCACGCACGCACGCACACGCACACACATACACACACACACAGGTTGCAAAAAAAATAAAATAAAATATATATATATATATATATATATATATATATATATATATATATATATATATATATATATATATATATATATATATGAAGAACAGTTTCTGAAATTCATAATTTATGTTTTGTTTTTGTTTATTTACTGTTTTTAATTGTGTACAAATTGCAGCATTAATCTCCACTTGGTCAATTATTGATGTTGAAACTTTTATTTGACTTTTTTGACGTTTGTGTAGTTTTTAATATTATATTGTGTAAGAAATAATATAGAGGGAATTAAGTCCATAAACAGACAGAAAGTGTTCATGCAGTTTATTACAAAGTTTTTGTACCATAATATACACCAACCAAACCCAGATCATATAAAGTTTCATTTCAAACTATTAGAAATGTCATTAAAAGTAACTTTTTAAAGTCAATAATTGTTAGAGAAAAGGTCAATATCACACTATAGAATTTTAAGCTCCTCTAAATTTTGCTTCAAGTGTTGTGTTAAATTGAGGATTCTGGACATTTCTTTAGATTTCTTTTATGTTTCATTTACTTTAAATGTTCTTTTAAATATATCATAGAATTTGATTGCAATTTGTTTTCAAAAATTTTTCTTAGTCATGCTGGAATCTTGAAGAGTTCTTAGATGAGCATCACCCTATATCCGTGTATCAGGAACCACCAGACGAGCGATCAGCAGCTACTACATCGTCATGGATAAAAAGGTCATCCTGTGGCTGGGAAGCACTTCATTCACAGGACATGCTTGATGAGATTTCCTAGCTCCAGTTTGTTTTCACACAAGTTTCAGCATTTATACCTTCTTTTAAACTGCTGTGTTTGATATGGAGGAACAAGGAAACACCAGAAGTGAAAGATTTGCAACCCAAGTTGTTTAAAATGTAATTTTCTGAAGAAAACTATTTGGTCAGAAGAAACCTAGGAGTGACGCTATATTGAACTTTCAAATTGCTCTGATGAAACACTAAGTTTGGACCAAAGGACTGAAACAGCCTTTTCGAGCACTGTTCATACATATTTTGTTGATAATGTCTGTACTAACAAAACATTTAAAGCATATTTGACATTTTGTTGCATTTTAAAAACTGAAAGAATTGTTGAAGTGGTGAATGTTTTCAAATAAAATGTTTTTTTTTTTTTGTAATTTACAGTCTATTTTACCTTTTTACCATATTTACACTCAAGAGAGTTGAATAAAATAACAATATATTGTAGTAAAAAAATTACACCGAACACCATAACATTTATTTTACACCAGGTGATGTTAAATATAGTTACATTTTTAACTCTGCCCAGAGTTAAAATTAACCCTAACTTCAGTGTCAATGTGCCAACCCTTTTGAAAGTGTTGATTTAACTCTGTTTTGAGTGGACCCCATGAGACACTTTCAAAGTGTTGAAATTAACACCCATAGAGTTGTTTTGGGTCCCCATACTTACCATATAAAGTACCTAAGTAACACAACTAATTACTTTTTTGGGGAGTAACTCAAAATTTTAATACAATACTTTCAAAAGTAGCTGGTTATGATTGTAACACTGGTAACACTGATAATGATTACTCGTCTCAATACTATCATGTGCTTTTCCAACAGGTAATACAAGTCCACCAGGCTGCTGTCTTACTGTGAAAAATATCAGAATACCGGCTTTTAATATTGTAGGTTATAGCATACAAGAAATTCCACTATGTTCTATCAAAGCTGTCAGGTAATTTCAAGTCATCATGTTATATTATTATTTGGCATTTTACTCAGTTCAAAAATAAATGGGTGGATACTTCAATTATGTATGTTTTTCAGATTCTACACCAAGAAAAACAGAGTTATTTGTTCAGATCCAAATAGTGACTGGGCTAAGAAAGTAATTCAGCAATTGAGTCCGACACCAGCTCTCAAAAAAGCCCTTCAGTGCTATACAAATTCAATCCAAACTACAACAGCGACACACAAAATACCAGGAACACACAGTGATACCAGCACAGCTGTACAACCAACAGTGACCATAATCAACACATTTGAACCAGAGACCAGCTCAAACATCAACACATTTGGACCAGAGACCAGCTCAAAAATCAACACATTTGAACCAGAGACCAGCTCAAAAATCAACACATTTGGACCAGAGACCAACACCAACAATTACTTTTGTTTAAAGAAGGAAAAAAAAGCAATACACTTTTGTATTAAACAGGCTTAAAATGTATTTTGTTAGAAAAGCTGAAGCTGAAGTGCTGAACAAGCATTCTTCATTCTCTGTTTTGTCATGGCATTTTCATTCCTTTTTGTCTAGTGATTTGAGTTTTGTATATTTTTGTCATAATTCAATCAATTAAAATAAATGTGTTCATTTAAAAGTAACTAACTGGTGATGTACACATATTAAAGGAATAATTCACTCAAAAATGAGAATTTAGTCATCATCTACTCACCCTTGACTTGTTCAAAACTTATTTGAGATACAGTATCTAAAAAAAATGATGGTGGTACCCACTGACTTCCATTGTATTTGTTTATTACTCTGCATTTAACTAATTTTGTATAATTTATCTATTGCTGTGTTTTTGTTTTTGTTTTTTTGTGTTCAGTGAATCAAAATAAAAACAAAATTATTTTTAATAATGTTTTTGTTGGCATATTTGTTCTTGTTTTGAGAAACAGTTGAAAAAAAAACAGTGCAAAGGTCTTCTAGGCCAAAACTTTGGTCAACGTCTTAAAGTCTAGTCAGTAAAGGTCAATTTTTAAAAGAGTGAAAACTTAATGCTGTTATCCATTCATTCATTCATTTTCTTGTCGGCTTTTCTTGTCGGCTTAGTCTCTTCATTAATCTGGAATGAACCGCCAACTTATCCAGCAAGTTTTTACGCAGCAGATGCCCTTTCAGCCGCAACCCATATCTGGGAAATAATGCTGTTATCACGTTAGTAAAATGTTTTTTTTTTATTTTATTTTTTTAATTGTGAATAGCAAGTTGAATAAAGCACAGCTCAATTAACTTTCAAAAACAGCTTACTTTTGGTTAACATGATCAATTTAAGTGCAATAGTATCTGGATGCAGTCTTTATTGTGCAAGCTGAGACAGGGTCTCTGCAGATAACATGATGTCAAATTTAAGACTTTTTAAGACCTTTTTAAGACCATTAAGCATTAAATTTAAGACCTATATTGCAATATCAAAAACATGCGAGAGAAAATGTAAAAGCACAAAATTAGGGGTAAAATAAATGTATTTAAATTGAACAGTACTAAAGACAGGTTAAATACACCATTGAACTACAGAAAGAAAAAAAAAAACATCTTAACGCTGATTTATACTTTCGCCTGGCGCCGCATCGCACACCTCACAAAACCGATGAGGCTTTTATACTTGACGCATTCGCCATTGAGATATTTTTTTTAAATGACAGGGGGTGGTCAAAAAAAACAAAGTAAAATCAGACGAATAAAAAGAAAATCATTATCATTGAAGATGTTTTTGGGGGCCCCTTTTTTTTGTTTGGAAAAACCTGAGGGATACGGTTGTTAAAAGTTTTACAAACACTTTCCTCCTTTCCCATGGCTGTTGCAATTTCTAGCCAAGAATTATTGGTCATCTGGTTCTCCCTATGATCACACAATGACGAATCATAAAGATGTCAGTACAGACAGACGTACCTGTTTCAGACAAAATCTCTTCAAAGTGTTTCATATTCAACTCAAATCAAATGCGGCACCGCGCGAACTGTTCGCGAGTCTTAAAAAATTTCATTAGCTCCGCTATGGCGTTATTTCACTGACAAATGTTGTGAGCGCAGTATTACAAGTCAAGAGTGCATTCATGTAATACGAGCGAGCGAATCTCTTTTCTCATGCACCGATTTCCCTTGTTTGTGGACAAAACTGCGTGCGAGCTCTCAAATATATTACGCTGCTCACATGCAAAATTTCTCACTCTCAAATACGCACTGCTCACGCACACATTTCCTTGCGCGCTCTCAGTACGCTGTTCCCTCTTCCTTTCGTGCTTTTTTGATGATTTATATTAGTACACTATTTCTTACCAATAACCAAAATACTAAAATAGATTTCCATATTACATGTTTAATCTAATAAAACATCACATTTTTGGCTGTATGTTATATGATGAGATAGTTCCAGTTTCAAACACTTAAAGACACAGATAATAGTTTTATTTTAAAAACATTTATTATATTGTGCTTCCGACAGATTGCACTATTGTGTTTTTCTCTTCTTTTTCATTCTTTTATATCACATTTTACCTGTTTTTATGTTTTTTTTTATGATTTTTAAAGTTTTTTATTATTTGTTTTTATTTTTATTTTACTTGTTTCTTTTATTCTTGTTTATGTAAAGCACTTTAAATTGCCACTGTGTACGAAATGTGCTATATAAATAAACTTGCCTTGCCTAATCATCCATAAGGTGCATACTAATAAAAAAAAAAACAACAATACTTAAATATAACTAACACAAGCAGAAATGTAACAGGTATTATAGGGTAATAAAGGTATTATAGCCTACTGTACTATTCACTCTTCAAATAAATGGCACTATCAATCCCATTTTATCACTAAAATAAAGTGAACTAGTGTCTGCTGTACAGTGTTTTGTAAAGTACAGTAAAGTGCTTCAATTTATCTGTTGTGGTAATACTATAGTTGCTATGGTAACACAACAAGTGTATTATAAACAAACTACCCAGTACTTTAGTTTTTTTTTACAATATAGGGTATATTATTCTACAATTCACCACACTTTACTGTAGTAAAACTACACTATTTCATTTTATCAGTTCACTATTCTTAATACTACAGTATGCTGAAGCATCTCTGGAGAGCAAAAGCACGAACAGAGTCCGACGGAGTGAGAGCAGATCATTCGCACGTGAGCAGCCAGTGTTTTGAGAGGTCGCGAGCAGTTTTGTCCACGAACAGAGGAAACCGGCGTGTGAGCAGAGATTCGCTCTCTCGTATTACAGCGCTCCCGACTTATAAAACTGCGCTTACGACATTTGTCAGTGAAATAACTGCATACTCTGCCAGCCGAAATCATGTCACGTGCACTCAAAGCGAACTTCCTCAAACAGCGATAACGTCACATTCGCCGCGCGCACTGAGTTTAATAACAGAAAGCTGATTGGCTAGCGCAAGTTGATCTTTTTGTAGTTGTAATACCGCAAATTACAATTGGACTAGTGAAATAAAGAACTATAACACCCCAAAAACCTAGCAACAACAACAAAAAAATAATTGCATCTACAGTAGCATTGGATGCAGCTCAGATTGCATCCTGCAACAGGTCTGTAGACCCCTCTCTTTAAATGACCAACTTGAAGGTGAACGAAAACTGGCAGGAGAACTTCTGCTCACTGCAATTTAAAAGGAAATGATTGAATTTCACCACTCAAATTTCACACATACGCAAAATAAATAATGATTTCCATTCCCATGCTGGTCATTTTTTATCCATTTATCACTTTGATTAGTGGAGATTTGTCATCACAGTTTATATTATATTAAGTCATCTTTTCCACTGGACAGCAACACTTGTGACAAATGCTACAACGCCAAGCAGGTAGGCAGATAGGTGGTTTCCTTCCCCTATTAAAATCGTCACATCTTGCTGATCAAACTAGTTTGATGAATCGACATGACTGGACAGATTTTCACAGCTTGTGTTTTGCTGGTCATTTTCAGGTCCATGAGCATGTTTGCAGGTAAATTAATGTGAGATAAACAAAGAGTGAAGTTAAAGCTGGTGTTAATGTGGTTGAGTGTTTAGCTTGAATTGGTTTGGTGTACACCTTGCCCTGAATAAGAGAGAGAAATAACATACAGAAACTCTCAATCAACGTAAAGTATGAAACACAGACTAACCGTAGCTTTTTATTTGTCTGTATTGTGTTTCTATTTACAGATGGACCTCCAGTGAGTTGTTGCCTCAAACTGAAGACCGCATTTGGACAAAATATTGAACAACAGAATACAAACTGAAGTATTGTGTCTGATAAGAGCAGTGTTGTAAGTAAACTAACAAGAGGCTGCCTTCTTCTTAATTGATAATCATTGTAATATGAAATTACTCTGTCCATAAAAAGAGATGAAAACTAAATCATAATGAGCACTAATAAGTATCCATATTTATAGGTTCCAGATGGTCGCTGGGAAGACGCTCTGTTCTAAACCTGAAAGTAACTGGACAAAGAGTGCCATGCGGAAGGTGAAGGAAGAACAGAGGAAATTGAGGGCTGGATCCTGAAGCTTTAGAGGGAGCTTCAGTAGACGAACGCAAAGGAGGAGAAGATCCAATGGCAACAGCAGAAATGCCACTAAACAGCAGAGTGGCAACAACAAAGCTGACGAGTAAGCAAAAGAACTCACAAACAACTGCAAATGCCCAAAAAGAGGTCAAATGAAAAAGATCAGGAAAGAGATGTGTTAAAGGAAAAACATGATGATTTTAAATGGTTTTGTCTAGGCATGGACCTGTATAATATTCAAACGGTATGATAACCTTGGATAAAAATATCACGGTTTCACGATATCACGGTATTGTGCTCTAAAATATATTATTTTTAAATAGATAAATAAAAAGATTCATAATATTTTGGAACAGTAAACACAAAATAATTCAAATAAATCACTGACTTCTGCTGTCTTCATTAGTTTCAAAAATACTGATTTCTTTATAAATTAAAACAGCATATTTGGATATATTTTCTGCTGGAGATGCAGTTGTAAATTTTGGCGGTTTTAAAACCTTGACTTTTCCAAACTGCGGTAAACCTTAAAAATGGTTATCATCCCATGCCTAGTTTTGTCATTGGTTAGTTTTGTTTATGGTTTTTGATATGAAAAATTTAATTGTTGTTAAAAATGTTGCTAACTTTTTATCTGCACTGTAAACTTCATTCATTTAAAGATTTGAAAAGCATGGTGGGACCTTGCATTGTTTTATATATATATATATATATATATATATATATATATATATATATATATATATATATATACATATATATATATATATATATATATATATATATATATACATATATATATATATATATATATATATATATATATATATATATATATATAT
Source organism: Danio rerio (assembly GCF_052040795.2). Taxonomy (NCBI): domain Eukaryota; kingdom Metazoa; phylum Chordata; class Actinopteri; order Cypriniformes; family Danionidae; genus Danio; species Danio rerio. The sequence continues at coordinate 43,620,826 of NC_141022.1, forward strand.
ATATATATATATATATATATATATATATATATATATATATATATATATATATATTATCTTAAGTTGCACAGGTATATTTGTGAGAACATAAAAATATACTGCATAAAAATATACTTTTTATCTTATGGCCAAAATCATTAGAATATTATGACATTTTGTAATTTAAAGGCAATTTTCTCAGTATTTACATGTTTTTGAACCCTCAGGAATTCACAGCTCACTCAGGGTCTCAAATTGACTCTCAGTTGTATAATATTCTGCAATTAAGTTCTGATTCTGATTAATGCAGTTCATTTGAGTAAGTGTGATCACTGATCAAGACAAAAGATGCAACAGAACAGACTTCTACAGTATAAATAAAAAATTACATTTAAATGTATGTGACAAAAAATGTTACATGACGCGAATCCTCATCAATATCCTCATGTTGTTCTGTACAGTTCAATACAGGAGTTGGAAACATCTCTGGCAGGAGTTGTTTGTTTGTGTGTGTGTGTGTGTGTGTGTGTGTGTGTGTGTGTGTGTGTGTGTGTGTGTGTGTGTGTGTGTGTGTGTGTGTGTGTGTGTGTGTAAAATGTCCACTGACCCCTGCAGTACCTTCATGAACCACAGGGGTCCATAATCTCCCCTATTAAAAGCCCTGTACACGATAAAGTTCTTTTTACCCTAGTAGTTACTTTATAGCGAGTGTGGAAGTGTGGAAGATGCTGTTGATTATTTTAACTGCTCTTCCGCAGATGGTGGGTAGATGTTGAGCTGGAGACGTTCTGATCATCATCTAACTCTAATGATGTTATTTAATGCATTTTATATACAGCAGGTGCATTAAAAAAGTCGAATTAAATTAAAACTAAAACATGAATAAAAGTTTATCACGCTATTATAAGACTAATCTTACTATATAGGAGTGAAATTTGGGAACTAATATTATTATATTATTCTGCTTTGTCTGTATAAGTATAAATGAATAATATAATATAATATAATATTATATAATATAATATAATATAATATAATATAACATAATATAATATAATATAATATAATATAATATAATATAATATAATATAATATAATATAATATAATATAATATAATATAATATAAAGTTCTAAAACAATCACAAATATGAGCGCACTTCCGCATTGAAGAATAAAGTCAATAGTGTGAATTTACACACTATATATACTGTTGACATTGAAATTAGTACCCCCCTCCCCCCAATTTCTGTTTAACGGAGAGAAGATTTTTTTCAACACATTTCTAAACATATTAGTTTTAATAACTAATTTCTAATAACTGAATTATTTTATCTTTGTCATTATGACAGTTAATATTTGCCTAGATATTTTTCAAGACACTTCTATACAGCTTAAAGTGACATTAAAAAGCTTAACTGTTAATTAGGTTAACTAGGCAGGTTAGGGTAATTAGGTAAGTTATTGTATAACAATGGTTTGTTCCGTAGACTATCGAAAAAAAATATATATAGCTTAAAAGGGCTAATGTTTTTGACCTTAAAAAATTTAAAAACTGCTTTGATTATAGCCGGAAAAAAACAAATAAACAAACAAACAAAAAAACAAAACAAAAACAAATAAGACTTTCTCTAGAAGAAAAAAAAATATTAGACTTTTTTTTTGAAAATTTCCTTGCTTTGTTAAACATCATTTGGGAAATATTTGAAAAAGAAAGAAAAAAAATCAAAGGGGGGGGGGACTTTAACTGTATAATGCAGACCTCAGTTCTAGAATCAAATCACTGCAGAGCCTTCTGAAATAATAAATATCACCAATTATTGCATTTAAATGAAGATTCTTCTGCCAAAACTTGCTGGGCCTCATCTATGAAACATTTGTAAATATATAAGTAAATTCCAGTAATCTGCGCATAAAGCAAATTAATATTCTAGATTCCTTTTAAGGTTTGGCTTCAGTGTATTATGCATATAAAGGCATAAAAGAATGATGCAGTATGCCTTATGTTTAATAACAATTCAAAATTTTATTCATTTGTGTCCACCAAAACATTTTTTGCCATGCAGCTTCAAAATGGCAGCTGCTCTTCAAAAAACGTCCAGCTGGTGGTGCTTGACGATGCTTTTGGTGGCACAGAATTTTCCCAGCTGAGACAGTTGTGTTGCTATGATTAAATCCATAGCAGCAATGCATTAGTATCTCATTTTGAAGAATAAATATATAGCAATGCAATAACCAGTTAAATTAACTTCTGTTGTTGTAAAAATACAGTTGGATGATCGGTGAATTTATAGATAAATACTGACGAGTTAGTAGAATAGTTGAATGTTTATCAACTTGTAGCTTTTAAATATGTATGCCAGTGCATCAAATCCAATGTAAACAGAAGTATTACCTAACATTTATATCTGGTAAGGAGAGCGGTAGGGCTGCACTAGCTGTTCATTGGGTAAACTGCAATGTAAAGTCCACGTCTACGTACTCGAGCTGGTACCACATTTGAATTAACTTAACTGTTAGAAAAATATGTTCCAAGTATGAATATGAATAGAATGGAAATCTGATGTCATGCATCTGCCATTATCACATGACCTAACTTCAGTTGCATCGCTTCATTCTCCAATCAAAACTTCTCGTCTACTTTTTTCCAATGAATTTAAACATACTACTCAGCTTATATACTGTTTTTCACTCTATGATGTTGGGATTCATGCAATTTCGGACATGCTGTTAGTAAGTACTAGTTTTGACTAAATCAGTACTTTCTTTGGTTTACCACCTAAAGTCAGAATGTACAGTAGTAAGCAGGTTGCAATCTCTCCCTTAGGTAATATACTGCATTATACAGTTAAAGTCATAATTATTAGCACCTCCCGTTTTCCCCCAATTTCTATTCAATGTAGAGAATTTTTTTCAGCACATAACTTTCTAAACATAATAGTTTTAATAACTCATTTCTAATAACTGATTTATTTTCTCTTAATTTTCTCTCAGTAAATAATATTTTACTAGATTTTTTCAAGACACTTCTATACAGCTTAAAGTGACATTTAAAGGCTTAACTAGGATAATTAACTAGGCAGGTTAGGGTAATTATAGCAAGTTATTGTATAACGATGTTTTGTTCAGTAGACTTTCGAAAAAAAAAAAAAAGCCTAAAGGGGCTAAAAAGTTTGATCTGAAAAATTATTCTTGCCAAAATAAAACAAATAAGACTTGCAGAAGAAAAAATATTATCAGACATACTGTGAAAATGTCCTTGCTCTGTTAAGCATCACTTGGGAAATATTAAAAATAAATAAATAAATAAAAGGGGGGCTAATAATTCTGACTTCAACTGTATATACAATTTGAAAGGGAGCTCCTTTTAATCAATGAAAACATATTTTTCATTGTGATCTCACAAAGATTTAATCAAAGAATCTCTCAACACCGCACAGTGAGTTGCTTATTTACATTGTGAATCTTCCATCTTGTTGTTTAGGGCTGTGAGTAATGTCGTTGTTTTTTTGGAAAATGACAGCTCAGGAGTGCGTTTCCCAAACATCGATGTAACTTGCGGCTGAACTATCAAAGTACGATGCATCATTTGGGAAAAGAATGATGTAGTGATGAGTGTTTCCCAAAACGCATTTCTCTGTCACTGTTACGATAACCAGCGATCGTTCTCAGGACATCGCTGGTTTCCACTTTACTTGAACTGCACTTCCGCATATCCCAGGACTACATTTAAATACATGCACTTCTTCCAAACACGCACGTCTGGTCATTCATCTATCCTGATTGCAATCACCAGCTGAACCTTGTCACAGACAGATATCACACCATACTTAAGCCACACATTCACGCTTCCAGTTTGCCGAGTCTTGTTGTTTTTCACAGTAGCATTACAACGCGTTTTCCAGTCTTGTTATCCCGTGTACCGACCGTTAGCCTTGTTAGCCTCGTTGTCTTTGCCTGCCGCCTGCCTTTCTGACCTCTTGCATGTATTAGACTGCGATTCTGGATTGTCCTCTTACCCCTGTTTGCACCTGTGTTGACCACTGCTTGCCTGACCACCGATTAAACCTGCATTTGGATCTTACTTCAGTTGTTTGAGTCACAACAGTCTTCCAGTCACAACAGAAGACTCGGCCACTATGGATCCAGCAGTGTTTTTGGTTCGTCTACGCCAAGGTAATCGATCCCTCGAGAACCACATCCAGTGTTATTTGGAGACTGCTAACACCACTGAATTACCAGACTGTATGCTCATTGACCTTTTTATGTATGGGCTTAATAAGCCGCTAAAGAGCACACTTTCAAGTGTTCATTCTCGAGGGACATTCTCTGATTTTTTGGACTATGCGCTACTCACTGTGGACTCTTCCTTCACCGTAGGCGAGGTGGAGGAAACTCCTAAATGTTTTTTGGGGAGGGGCAGTGTACAGCAAGACCAGGGGCCTCATGTATCAATGCTGCGTACGCACAAAAACTTTGCGTACGCCAGGTTTCACGCTCAGAATCGCTCACGTTTGGATTTACTAACAATGAACTGAACGTGGGAATGTGCGCAGCTTCACGGCAGCTTTCTGGCAGGCGTACGCACATTTTTTGTGCATGTCTGTTTTATTTCCATTGGCGACTCCTAGAGGCAGTTGTGTTAAATTCCTCTGTACAAAGTGTCTGAGCCTTGCAATGGCAGCTGTATGAGGCGGGTTCAGCAGGTATATAAGGTTTCCATACCAAACATTTGACCAGCTAAACATTAAAGCACAATTTGCAGCGGTCGCCTGTTTTCCCAATGTAATCTGAGCGATCTACCGTTCGCACATTGCTATAAAGACACTATCTGAAGATGAATTTGCATGCGTGAATCAGAAACATTTCCATTCAATAAATGTGCAAATAAAATATGATGCTTATTGATATGAACTTATTGATGATGCCTACTTGTCTTTCTTGTGATAAATAGTAGGCAAAATCTGATATGTAGCGGGGGAAAAAGAAGAAAGAGTTCATCAGATGCTGGATTCGAGCCGAGTTCATGCTCGAACGTATAAAGTCATGATCACATTCGTCTTACGAGTAGCGCCACTGAGACTGTTAAGCGTCATGCAACATTTTATAGATATAAACCACACTATTTCTTTTATTAATGCACTCAGTGCGATGTTCAGACCCAACTGTGTTGACCGAATCAGCTAAACTCTCCCACTCTATTCTCTACTCTACTCTATAAATCTTTTTTTCTTTTGTTGTTAATTCCGGAGAACAAACTTGCAAATAACACCGCTTTCCTCCGGTCTACCTCTGAAAGCAGCACCTCCATTTCACATTCTGTTCAAAGTTTCTCTTTTTGCTTGCTTTTGCCTTAGCGTTTTCGTTGGGTTTTGCCATTAGCATAGTCATTAGCATATTCATACGGGGGAGGAGGCAGGGAGGGGTTTTGTGCTCGTGCATGTTGCGCTCAGTTTCACGTTCATTTAGATGTACAAAAGAATATGCGTGAGATTCGGCGTACGCAGTGTTTCATACATCTGAATTTTTTTCTGCGTACGCACATTTACAGTTTTGTGCGTACGCAATGTTTTAGTAAGATTTCCACGCAAGTCTTCGTACATGAGGCCCCAGATAACACCAAGGCTTGCTGATCATTCCACCACCACACATCCAGCTCACAAGATGGTCACTTCCAGTGTGCCAGCTCACAAGATGGCTTTCTGTCCTGAATCTGTTCCTGTCCCTGAAAGGCCATCTCCAGAGCTGCCAGACCCTCCAGAGCTGCCAGACCCTCCAGAGCTGCCAGACCCTCCAGAGCTGCCAGACCCTACAGAGCTGCCAGACCCTCCAGTGCTGCCAGACCCTCCAGTGCTGCCAGAGCCTCCAGTGCTGCCAGATCCTCTAGAGCTGCCAGAGTCACTGCCATCGCCAGAGCTGCCACCGCCAGAGCTGCCAGCGCTGCAGCCAGAGTCGATGCCGCAGCCAGAGTTTATGCCGCAGCCAGCGCCGCAGCTAGAGCCGCAACCAGCGCCGCAGTCAGAGTCGATGCCGCAGCCAGAGTCGACGCCACAGCCAGCACCGCAGCCAGAGTCTACGCCGCAACCAGCGCCGCACCCAGAGTCGACGCCGCACCCAGAGTCAACGCCGCACCCAGAGTCAACGCCGCAGCCAGAGTCGACGCCGCAGCCAGCGCGGCAGCCAGAGTCGACGTCGTCGCTTCCCGAACAGACACAGCTCCCCGTCCAACCTGCATCATCCAGACTCCTTGCCTTGCCGATCACAGCCCGGATCCTCGCCTTGCCGGCGCCTCTCAGACGGTTCGCCTTGCCGGCTCCCTACAAGCCTCCAGCCCTGCCAACTCCTCGCAGTACTCCAGGTCCTCTGCAGCCTCATGATCCCGAGCCACTACAGCTCCATGTTCCAGACCCTCCGCAGCCTCATGATCCAGGGCCACTGCAGCTCCACGCTCCAGGTCCTCCGCAGCTCCACTCTCCGGGTCCTCCGCAGCTCCATGCTCCAGGCCCTCCACAGCTCCACTCTCCGGGTCTTCCGCAGCTTCACTCTCCAGGCCTTCCTCAGCTCCATGCTCCAGGCCCACCTCAGCTCCACGCCCCAGGTACGCCTCAGCTGCATGGTCCTGGCCCTCCATCCCTCCCCCTGTTCCGCCTCCGCTCCACCTCCCGCCTGAACTGTATTTTGGAGTGTCTAGAAGCCACTCTTTAGAGGGGGGGTTATGTTACGATAACCAGCGATCATTCTCCAGAGATCGCTGGTTTCCACTTTACTTGAACTGCACTTCCGCATGTCCCAGGACTACATTTTCATACATGCACTTCTTCCAAACACGCACGTCTGGTCATTCATCTATCCTGATTGCAATCACCAGCTGAACCTTGTCACAGACTGATATCACACCATACTTAAGCCACACATTCACGCTTCCAGTTTGCCGAGTCTTGTTATCTTTCACAGTAGCATTACAACGCGTTTTCCAGTCTTGTTATCCCGTGTACCGACCGTTAGCCTTGTTAGCCTCGTTGTCTTTGCCTGCCGCCTGCCTTTCTGACCTCTTGCATGTATTAGACTGCGATTCTGGATTGTCCTCTTACCCCTGTTTGCACCTGTGTTGACCACTGCTTGCCTGACCACCGATTAAACCTGCATTTGGATCTTACTTCAGTTGTTTGAGTCACTTCCAGTCACAACAGTCACAGATCCATCGCTTGAGCCATGTTAGTTATAACGTAATACGCCCATAATGACACTCAAAGTAACTACTTATTTGGGAAGAACCCTATCATTTTTTTGTGCAAATTATATTGTTTTACACAAACATCCATTTAAAATAAAATCCAATAATAAATTTGGTAAAAACATGCTCTCACTTTCCATATTGACTAAAATATATGTACATGGCACATATGGGGCCTATGTTTCCTTTACAAATATTATTGAGAATATGACATATCCTATTCTAAAACATAAAATCACTTACAAACGCTAACACCTATTCTAATATCATACATAAATTATATAAATAAATAAATAATGAGGCGATTTATTGAGAAATGAGATTTAATATTTAGTATGATTAGAAATTAAATAATTATACTTTAATAGCATTAATAATATTAATGATGATGATGATTATTATCATAATTACTAAGGATGATACTTTTTTTATTTATTTTTAAATTTTTTTTTTTTAGAAATTTATAAATTTTTTTACTTTTACATTTTGACACTTGTAAACCACAGCAGAAAGTAACCAACAGGCCCATGTCATATACAGTGCAGATACTTAATAAATAACCTATTATAAATTAAAAGATTTAACATATTATTTCTATTTTTCTCTAAATAATGTTCAAAATGCCTGCAAAAATATTTGCAAATATTCTTTGTAAAGATCCGATCAGAAAAAGATCAGATCTAACGACAATTATATAATTGTGTATAGGTGGTCATTTTGGGGCGATATAAACACACATATAAACAATATTAACAGTCCTTTTTTTTAAATGTTTAAATAACAAACTTTTTTTTTAATTTTTGCTATTGAAAGTTTGTCATTTAAAAAAATCTGTTTCAGTGTTTTTTTTTTTCTTTTTTGAAATATAGCTTAGGATGCATTAAATAGCACCTTGACAGATTCTCCTCAGCCAGGATGAATAAATGTTATCAGGACCACATTCAAAACCAAGGGATACAAAAATGTTCCCAGAATACACAATCTACAACGGCAGCATGCCTGCACACAGAAGTCAGGAGATGCAAAAATTTGTATTTTTTGTCCTAATTATAACATTTTTATAACAAACAAGCATATGTTTTAATATATTCATACCGGTGTTCGTGTTTTACCATCATGCACAAAAAAAATTAAATAAATAATAATAAATTACATTTATAATCTATAATAATTACTAGTAGTCCCACAACATTCACATCTGACACTCGATGACACGCGAATACCCTGTAAAAAGAGTCTAGTGGCTGGGAATGAGCTTTTTTTTACAGTGTCTGGTAAAAACAAAACTACCACTGTTATATATTACAAATTCTTTGTTTAAGAGACTCAAAAATGACAATCTTATTATGCTTTACTCACCCTTCAGTTTTTCAAAACCTGTCTGAGTTTGTTTCTTCTGTTGAACACAAAAGAATATGTTTTGAAGAAAGATGAAAACCTGTAACCAATGACTTTCTTAGTATTTGCTTTTTTAGCTTTCTTCAAAATATATGCTTTACTGTTAATCAGAATAAAGAAACTTATAAAGATTTGAAACCACTTGAGGGAGAGTAAATAGTGAGTACATTTAAATTTTGGGGTGAACTCCTTCAAGAATGGCCCTTACGCATTTTTTCCATCACTGAACGCCCAGACTGCTGCTCAGTTCTAACACAAAGTACTGTATTAACACGCATATTGACCAGAAACAAAATTAGCACACAACTGTAATATTTTCCACTGACTCAGGTCAAGCTTATGTCATTCTGGTCAACAATTACTGAAACTTTAAAAGAAGTCCACTTGGCCCACCATCTACTTTTTGGTTTACTAGAACTTAACACATTCTGCATAATGAGGGGCAGCACAGCCATTTGTACACTTCCTCTCGCCGAATAAAGTGTGAAGATGTGGTTTATCTTCGCTCATCGACACAACAACTCTCTACAAATAGCTCAGAGGACATCTTTTGTGTGATTTCGAAACAGGAAATGCGCATGTGGTTATAAATGTAGGTCTTTATATTTACTTTCATATAATGCCAGAAAGGACTGGTGTAGTAGAAAGGGCAGTAGCACACAAACTCATAAAATTGAATCTTTTATGATACTAAACATAATCACATTAAAATGTGCGTTGAGAATGTCAGAGGGTGAACAAAATGGCATCTTGAAACCAATATTGTCTGTTAAAGAAGTAGGTGACTGCTGGGTGGGAGCTGGTTTTGTTTTAAGGTCTTGTTGAGATGTGGAAGATCCCATTAAGGGTGAATACAACGTTTGTGGTTTCACAGCCCCTTTAAGGCCTCTGTAGTTTCCACTCACATTCAGCAGACCCACACTGTATACCCATTGCTCACAAAGTGCAAGAAAGTTATGATTTTAGATGCAAGAAGCTTCAATTTTAGCCTTCATTTTCAGTGTTGCAACTTAGTTGTAGCATGACATTATTGCTGTAGAGACATTGTGTGACTTGAAAAGTCAGGAGTTATGACCATATATAAATGGTTTGTGAATGTAGTCAGGTCTTAACAGTATATATTTGTTTTATTATTTTATGTGAGCTTTTTTTTAATAATTGATTAAGAAAGTAATCAGTTACCCAAAGCACATGCTAAACTATTTTTAATCATATATATATATATATATATATATATATATATATATATATATATATATATATATATATATATATATATATATATATATATATATATATATATATATATATATATTATTCTAACTAAAATACATTAATCAATAACATAAAATCCAAACATTTAGTTTGTGATATGAAAACTATTCATTCGTTAATTTTCCCTGGCTTAGTTCCTTTATTCATCATTCCCTACAGCAAAATGAACCGCCAACTGATCCAGCAAAATGTATGCCGGGCTGTGGCTGGAAAGGCATCCGCTATGTACACAGCACATGCCCTTCCAGGTGCAACCCAGTACTGGGAAACACCCATACACACTCATTCATACACATTCGCTACAGCCAATTAGTTAATTCAAAACACTTGTACTGCTTGTCTTTGTACTGTGGGGGAAACCAGAGCACCCGGAGGAGTTCTGTCTGGTTCTTGAATCTGATTGGCTGATAGTCGTGAAATATTCTGCAAATAAAAGCACTAGTACAGCCTCTTCACCCTTCACCCTTGTGTATTACTCCGCCCACATACAGCAACAAGCAGAGGACACTACAGTTTGACAAATATTGCAGCTATTGGACAACAATCCGTCTTTCGGATGAGACGTTAAACCGAGGTCCTGACTCTCTGTGGTCATTAAAAATCCCATGGCACTTCTAGTAAAAAGCAGGGGTGTCAAAGTCCCTCAATCGGCCCTCACTACCATGGCCTCCCGATCATTCCCATCTGCCGAATTGGTTGATGGTGTGGACAGACAGACCCCCCCATACCCCCCCCCCCCCCCCCCCCCCCCCCACCACCAATGAATGTGAAGCGATTTGGGTGTATGGCCACACACAATAAATGCGCTATATAAATACACATTACATTAAATTACACTACATTACATAATGTACCTTTAAGGTGTTTTTTTTTCTAATCGAGAATGTGCAGTAGTTGTTTAGATGTAGTCATAGTAGCAACTTTGTAGTTTATTTATAAGGATAGTGCCCATTTTTTATATTTATAATTTCGGAGCATCGGATTTAGTGCATTGGCCGCCACCAGCCTGTGTGACTAAAAAAAGTGACGTTGATGTTTCACCACAAGGTGGTGACAGAGACCACATAATAAGTGCTTATAGGAGAAAAATGCATTTTCTCAGTGTAAATTTCAAACTAAAGCTGAACGCATCATTACAAATTAGGTTACTGACATTCTAAGTCAATCTCTTGCTCTTTCTTGCATTTTGTAGTGCTGTATTTATACCACAGAAGTAGTTTTAGCTTTGCTCTTGCTTTTTTGGGTTAATTATTGTAAAATTCCAATTGCTACAGAGAAATACTGGGAAATCTCTGTAGACTGATGGCACTTCATGCTGGTCAGCCTTATAATCTTAAAATGTGAGCAAAATCACCTGTTTTATCATCACTTTAAACATTACGCTAGAGAATCTTTCAGATACTTACCCTTAAGTGACGTTTGTGAACCGGCAACAGTTTTTGCTGTTCTGACGTCAGCTGCAGACGTGAATGAATGATGGAAGAAAGTAGTTTCTCATACAAAAAGGGTTTTGAGAGTCCGCATTTGATTTTCTTTATACACACGATTATGTTGTCGAACTATTGTATAAATGCAATATCGCTCGTAGCAGTGCGATATGGCTGTATATCAGCAGTAGTGGGAAGCACTAAGGCACTCGGCCTGTGGCCTCGAATCAACGCACACCTTCCACCAGTGCCGATATACAGCAATATGGCCCTGCTACCAGTGTGATATTGCTCATATAAATAAAAACACTTTTGCATATGTAAAAAAAATATATAAATCCAGTTTATACTATGTTTTTGTATCGTTCTAAAAATAACTATAGACAAATAGATTTTTTAATATGTATTTGTTTTAAATAAATACACTCATAAATTAAATTTAAACGAAACCAGAGACTGAGGTCAAGCCTATGCCAAGAAAGAATGTTTTACATTAGATTGAGCTAATTTTTTTTTTACTCTACAAAAAAAAAAATGCATTTCTAGGGACCAGAGACAAGCAAATGCTAAAATCTCTATGTACAAGACAAGTTTTATAGCTTTTGGGTGGGCATATTTTTGTAATGTGTAGTGTTCCTACTCAAATAAACTAAAATAAATGAAACCTTCCATCTGAACTTACATTCAACTGAAGTGTCACTCTAACCAAAGCTCCAGGACACGATGAGCTGAACCGAGCCATGCTGAATGCATTCTGTAACCCCTTACTTTCCCTTGTGTGGTTTAATGCACATCGATCTCTCTCACTTTTGGTCTTCCACTCAACACTCATGTTTTCCTGTCCCCGACTGAGGTGTCTGTGGGCCCGAGGTGACGAAGAATAGCTTTGTGGGCTGAAAGACCTCCTTCAACACAGACCCTTTAGCACAACATAACGCTGTACAAGCAGAGCAGAGCAAGATGAACTTCACTCTGTTTACTGCAGTTTTTCTATGTATAGGGTGGATTGTTGAAGTAGCAGGTAAGAATCGATCATGTTATCATTTACATTTGTTTAAATCATGAGTTCATTTTGTGGTTTGGCATCACTTGACTGAAATGAGTGTAGATGTGTGTAGATCTTATACTGTGAATGTAATGATTACTTGCCTTAATACAATGATGTGCTTCTCCAACAGGTAATGGACGTCCAGCAAACTGCTGTTCTTTGAAAGATACTAAAATACCAGCTGAAAATATTGTGGATTTTAACATTCAAGAAGCACCGCCATGTCATATCAAAGCTATCAGGTAAGATAAAATTATAATGACATAATGAAATCTGTAATTTTACTCAGATATAAGTATCATAAATATGAAATTATTATTATTTTCCTTGTTTAGATTCTACACCAGGAAAAACAAAGTTATTTGTTCAGATCCAAATAGCCACTGGGCTAAAAAGATGATTGAGAAATTGAGTCTGACCAAAGACACTCCCAAAACACCTATTCAGTGCCACGTAACAAAGGCAATTCAAACTACAACAAGCAAAACGCCAGGAACACAAACTGAGACCAGTACGAGTACAACAGTACAACCAAGAGTGACAGTAATCAACACATCTGGACCAGAAACCAGTACAAGTACAACAACAGCAACATCTGAAGCAGAAACCAGCACAAGTTCAACAATTACAACATCTAGACCAGAGACTAGCAGGAGTACAACTGCGATGACCAGCAAAAAAAGCACCAAAAAATCTGAACCCCCCCCACAAACATATCTTAATACCATGACTACATGTGGGACAGGTGAACTAATGACACCAGCAAAAGAAAAAAAACTGTCGGGCAATATAGTGACCAGTAAAACTCCAGCCAAAAGGACAAAACCATCCAGGTTGAAATTAAAGGCAAGAAATAAATCCAAAAAAGAATTTAGGAAACTGCAGATGAAAAAAAAACCCAAGTAATAAGTCTGAATAGTTACTGGACCATTTGTACCAATTTACAGTAAGTTTGAATGTACTGATGATGGGTTGTGAGCTGAAGCACTACAAATATTATTTAGTCTCAGTCTTTGACTGGGACTGAACTGATCTTGGTCCTTTTGTTGAAGACTGTAACATACTGCCGAGTTTTTTTTCCTGCTGAAAGTGCAATTGAGAATTATTTGCCTATATATTATTTGTTAATAATTATTAAGTATTTGTAATTATTAAATGAAATTAATATTTTTGTTACATCAACTAATAAATATTATGATTTATTTTTTCTTTGGGATGTTTTATTGTGGATATCATGCATACACTTTCTTGTAAATAATTAACTATTAGTTAACAAACATTTGTTCATGTTAAATTCAATTGACAACTTAAATATTATTATTTTTACTTGTTAAATTACTTTAGAAATTATATTTATTAGTTTTGAATGTGTATTTGTTTTGCAATATGAATCAATTATTCAATGGTTTAAACAAAAATAAAAAATCAGCATAAAAAATAAATATATAATTTATTGTAAATAACTATTAGTTAACAAACATTTTTCATGTTAAACTCAAATGCGAACTTTTACTATTTTTACTTGTCAAATTACTTTAGAACACATATTTTACAACCTTTAAATTAAAATTATTTTGTATTATTAATCCAACCCTAATTAAACACACCAGATCAAACTAATTAAGTCCTTCAATCTTGTTTAAAACCTACAGGTCAGTGTGTTGAGGCAGGGTTGGAACTAAACTGTGCAGAGCTGTAGCCCTCCAGGAACTAAGGTTAACACGTGTGGTTAAAAAAAACAAAAAATCAGCATAAATAAATCAATAAAAATATAGATGTATTATACATTATTAAATTATATATAGCACACTATATATGTGATGAATATAAGAATATAGCTTCTTATATCGCCTACTAGTCATAATCAATGTTGTAAGATATAAAAATAATTTAAATTTCTTATAGTAAGAGGTGCATTGTCACACAATCACCACATGGTGGCAGACTAACCCAGAGAGCAGTTTCCACTAACTAGACTAACAAGCTCATCCTGTCAGTTACCTCAGTAAACTCATGTACTGCAAGTTTATTCTAATGTAAAACCTTGAAAATCAACTGAATTGTTTCCAGCTGCATGTTTCTCAGTGTGAGTTTCTCTTCTAGAGATGCTGCAGTAGTTCCACTAAAGAAGGCGGCGCATTTCAAACTTACACTTCAAACTATTACAGTCTAAAGGGAAAAAAAGTCTCAATGTCAGTCTCAGCAGGGTGATAATAATCCAGTTTTACTGCTGGCACTCCGAACTATTGGATAACTCCTTGTTTTATTTTAGTATATCCTACTAGCTCAAGTCAGCGACTTGAATTAAAATAATAATATATAATTAGAGTAACACAGCAATGTTGATTTGAGACACAGGACGCCAGGGTGTCTTATTTTGTTTCTTAATTTTCTTTCTGTTTTTACGGCCACGCTTATTGGAGCACCAACCGTATAGCAGATAGAAATGAGATTCTTAATAAAGCTTGCGATTGGAATGAACGTTGCAGGAAATTACAATCAATACTTGCCTTCAGATGTTCATCCGATATTGAGTCATTTTTATGAGAAGAAAAAATGCATTACGAAACGCAGGAAATGCGGTTACACTGGAGAAGCCTGGTGTTATCAAACTTGAGGATACCTCTGATAAGCTGAAGAAGTGGCTTTTGTTTAGAGCCCAAAACAAGAGGGAAACAAAACAATTGAATTGATTGAAATCAAATCTCACAGGTGGTGACATTTACAAACACCTGGTTTGAGATCAGATGGCAGCTCTGCTTTTTCCCGCCCTTTTTCATCTGAGGTAAAATACCACTGAAGACTCAGCTGCCTTATGCACATAAAATAAGTTGTTTTTCTCCAATAACGACAACGCTGAAATTGCAGATCGATATTTTTATATCACGGCTGTGAAAATATCGCACATAAATGTGAGCGTTTATGGCGGTCTCCTTCACATTTGTGTGGGCATGCACACGTTGACACATACCGCGCTTTTCCTTCTCAGATTTTTTATTTTTTTTATGGCTTGGCTGAGCCGGGGTCCTCATAAATCTCCAGACGAGGGAAATAAATGCCAGCAGCCCTTTGCCTGAGTTGGCCAGGCGAAAATGAATGGAATAAAACAGGGCTTAATAGCACGGAGCAGGTAATTACCTTCTCTGGCCTGCTCGTCCGTGAAATATGATAATATTGCACACTAATAAGACAGACCCAAACTCCCAGTGCTCATCCACAGGCGCTGGAAAGGGTCACTATGTTTTGCAAGTCTGTCATAAGGGGGGTATTCTTTTTAAGCGTGGTTATTTGCAAAGGATTTTTCACGCCTGATGATATTAATAAGAAATAACGAGGTCAAAGTCAGGTTATTAAGACCTATCCATTAAATATGCATTAGCACAGATCACATTTCAGTCAGCTTTTCTGATTATATGATATTAAAAAAAAGAAAAGAAAGAAAAAAGCTCACTAGAATGATCATTTTAGTTTTATTTTAGCTTATTGGACTATATGAAATATATTTAAATAAGCAAATACTTAAGACTATGTATGTCCATTATATTAATATGCTTTTGGCATGTCATATGATTGGTTCGAACTTATTCACAGTGTAAACGGTTTTGAAATTGGCTACTTTTATGTCTTCTCTAAAAATGAAAACAAATGTCATTATATTTATAATGTACCATATTTTCCTATGCATCATTGGAAGCTCCGTGCTAGTTATAGTATGTCAATTATTGTAAACAACTTCTCTGTAGAACCTGGAAGTGCTGCAGTTATATGCAAAATCATGACCAATTCAGTTCCAATCTTTGTGAGGAAACATTTTCTTCTGTAACAGCTGGGAGGTAATATTGGGCCAGAAGCCTGGGTCTAAAAAAGGATTTGTCTATCCACAACATTTCAGTTATCAGTGGGTATCAACAGTTTAGAACTGCATATCTTACTGCACTTGTTCATCATTTGTGGAAAACGTTGGTCACTTCCTTCATTCTAGATATTCACTGACTGGGTATATGAATATATTCACATCAAAATGTTAAGGTAAGTTGACAAACAATTAGAAAGTCTTTTTATTGATGTGTTTCAGCACTATTTTTCAATTTTGTCTTTATTTATGCATAATTCATTCACTATACTGAGCAGCCAATCAGAGTTTTCCTTCTAACTGATGGCGCCGATTGCAATTTAACAAGCTCAATTAACCGAAAGGCCCTTATGGGGTCTGACAAGTGTGAAGGTTGTGAAATACATCTGTAAAATCTCTGCTCTACTTAATAAATAATAATAGAAATAAGATTAATATTAATATATTTATATTCAGTAACTGAAAAAAAAAATTCTAAGTAAAATCTGCAGGTTTGTATGGAATGATTTTGAGAGTATATGGGCTGAAAAAGTAAAAAAAAAAAAATCAACTTTTGTTTAGGGCTTACATTGAAAATCATATGTTTACACACATTTACAAAAGTAAATAAATACATTTAATGAAGGGCTTCTAATGAGAGCTTTCTGTAGATATTTTGCATGTGGATACTCTCTGTGGTTCTATTTAAGAGGGTATTCATAATAAATTAAAACCAATTTAATTCATGTGTCTTAAAAACTCTTTATATTCAAGTACAAGTAATCTATACCTGGTGAACATTTACAGTTATGTTAATGTAGGTAGACAGGGCTGACAGTACACTCACCACTATTTGACTTGTAATTGGAGACTCCTGGGATAGATGACGGCTCAGGAACAGCCAGATCTGTGTCAGGCATGTTCTAGAGCCCAGACAGACCAAGCAGAGGCACTGGTTCAGGATCAGACGGATGTACGGGTTCTATTGTGGTATAGGAGACTCCTCTCTTGTCCATCTGCAATGAAGGAAAGGACACTTTACGGCATTCCATGCCCACTTGAAAAATGCATTAATTTTGTTCCTCATGGTTTCTCATATGTTCATTTTTTAAATAAATAAATAACTAAAGAGATACACTTTAACAAACAGGAAGAAATGAAGACAAAAAACTTTAGAATAATAGTATTTGATGACTAATCAGGCCCATAGCCGGGGTGGTGGGTGGGGTGTTCAGGTGGTTTGGAAGACCCACCCCTTTATGCAATAATAAATTGTAAAAACACCTATAAAAATAACCAATTGAAGAAGGCTTTAAGAGTGGAATCCTGTGTCAGCTGTTGTTTCGGTGTGACTTCTGCTCTGAAATACCAAGTTCGGCATCCCAAATTCTGATTGAGAAAAGTTGATGTGCTGAACAGTTTGTTATTTGCCTACAAATGACAAAAGGCTAAACTTAGAGAGCACTTACTACTTCAAATTTGGATTTAAAACTTAATTCAAAAATGGAAAAAGATTAAATTTTTTTCCAATGATATACAATGTGATAAATTTGTATTTAAAAAATGACTACTGTTTTCATATTTCTTTATTCTAAATTGAAATGATTTTGGTACATCAAAACAAGTGGTTAATACAACACAATCTCACGGCAATTCGTAACTTTTTTATTTAGTGGCTAATTCGTATGAATTCGTACGATCTAATTCGTACAATTTAGTACGATTTGCTTATCCCCCAATGACGGTTGGGGTTAGGGGTGGGGTCAGGTGCCACGCCTCCTTTTTAAAATCGTACCATTTCGTACGAGTTCAGTCAATTCGTACAAATTAGCCACTAAACTGGCAAAACGTAAAATACTTACGTTTTCTCGTGAGATCAGGCTGGTTAATAACCATCTGACAAGTTAATCCAACAAAAGATAGTGCTTAAAATGTCACTAAAATGCAGTATTTAAACATCATAATCAAATAATGAGTCAAATAATAATAAAAAGGTCCACTTTTTGAGAAAAAAAAGAACCACCCCTTTCACCAGGCTCAGATCTGTTAAACTGTAAAGAGAATACCGAAATCTTATTGATCTCAATTGTTTTCAAAAACATTTCACTGATTGCTTTTAGTTTACCAGATGTTAATCTCATTAATTGTGCCATGCCATGGGATGCTATTTGCATTTAACCTCCATCAAACTTTCGATAAATGAACTATAGCGATGCACAATAGCTAATTCCCCTTTCTACTTCTGAGGTGATTTACTGCCTTAATCCCTACGCTTCTGACATAGGGAACTACCTTTGAACTGGAATCAGACTTAAGATGGGGAAATACCCATGCTATATGAATAGAATGAACACTGCTGTTTTCAAGTATGCTGTTTCAAGTTGCTTTACACAACACAGCATAACACGCATGCAGCATAATAAAGCCCAAAAATACAGAACTCAGAAAAACAACTCAAATATTATACAAATTAAAATAAACACAAATACTTTATAAACACTGAGAGGCTGGTCAGACCCTTGTGTCATTGCTCTTCGATTGTCTGTGCCCTTGTCTAATACAGGTGAGTCACTGAATGTAATCTCCTGGTGTCAGACAAATCAATCTTGTCGCTGTCTCTCAGGTTAAACTTCATCACAAGCTCTGCATGCCCATCAGATTTACTTAAAGAAAATTAGCATTACTCTGCAGTCTCATAAAAAAAAACTGAAGTGAAAAGTTTTGTAATGTGCAAATTAAAGATGAAAAGAACAAAGCTTTTTCAGGTCAGATGCAAACATTTATGTACTGTATTCATATTGTTATTCTGCAAGAAGTTTGCTGGTTTGAGTTCTGGCATGTGGTGAATTTAATTAACTATAGCTTTAGTGAATAGATGTGTGGGGGTTTCAGGAAGAGCATCCTCTGTGCAAAATCAATTGAAAGAAGAAATTCTGCAGTGGCGACCCCTGATTAAGCAATAAGCCAGAGGAACTTGAGTGTTACGTGTTTTTTCGTATTTTTGTTCTACATTTTTTATATTTTTACATTTAAGATGTTTTAAAATATCATTTTTAATTTAATTCCATGAATACTTCTATTGATAAATTAACATAACAACAACGTTACAATGACAACTGTATTCAAAGTACAAAAAATGTCAACATATAATAAACAGAGTTAAGCTAGGTTGCAGGTACAGGGCCAATAAAGAAAAGCATAACATTAGGCAAAAAGCAAACTTGCTCCAAAAATATGTTAAATAAAAACAGAGCATAACATTACTTTCATGCAAAAACTAAAGCAGAAAGGGATAAATGTACCTTTCATTCAGTCTTCAATGGCAATGGAATATTTGTAGAGCAACCTGTCCTATCTAAAATAGTTCAGCCTTTCAGTTCTTTTGAATGAACGTTCCTCAAACCGGAAGTGAAACCAAAACATTGGAAAACTCGCTGCTCTCAAATTTGTGAGATGACTTTGCTGGTGTTCCCAACATTTACGATGTTTAAGAATATATATTGTTCTCAGTACTTAGGGAGCACTGGAGCAGTGAACACTTTGTGGGTTTTTAACGCGGCTACCCGCTACTGCCGATTTTAAAGTTTGATGCTGCTGTTTTTTTATTTAAAGCAACATAAGTGCACTTTCACGCGAGTGGGGAAAGTCAAACATAGAATCGAAGATTCGAACGACCAAATAGTGACCAATTTGGTCTGCCACAAATGAAACTAAAAGTGAATCCAAAAAGATCACGGAAGTCTAAATAAATCTGATCCTCCCAGTATTTTTTTCCTAAATGGATGCGCCCATTGTTGTTTTTAGGGGTGCACGTCAGATTTCAACAGTGATGAGAGGTAAGTCTACCACCTAATTACTGACAGTTGTGAAAAGAAGCATTTAATTTTGTATTTATATTCAAATACATTTTTTCACCATGTTTGCTATTCTCTTCAAGAACACTGTAGGCATATGTAACAGCGTTAAACATGAACTTTATTTACAATTATAATTTTGTCATGAAAGCACATCAAAATCCTCAAAACAATCTGTAACTGCTATTGTTTTGGATGTTTTCTAAAGTGCCAGAACAAGTCACAAAGTAGCCAAACTCTCATTTCTATGTAAGCTCAGCCCCCAAGCAACATTTAAATGAAATTAGCCACCAACACCAAGCACGAAGCAAATCATGAACCTGTTTCTAACTGTTTATGTTGTCGTCAGTAGTATAATTTTGAAAAGTCAAAATGCAGTTCTCGTGATACAGTTCAACATTTTTGTGTTTGTGGTTTTGTTAGTTTTTTGAATTATTATTTTTGGCTGTATTTACAATATATATATATATATATATATATATATATATATATATATATATATATATATATATATATATACATATATATATATATATATATATATATATATATATATATATATATATATATATATACTGTAAAAACACACACTTTTGATTGCATGGAACCACAAGAGATGCAGAGATGCAAGACATGATTGAGCTCTGTGATTCATCTTTTAGAAAAGTCCCTGAGATTCAGAGAGAGAGTTAGAGAGAGAGAGAGAAATAAAAGCCAGGCCGTGACAGAGAACAAACAATGCTAAAAAAAAAAAGGTACTAAACAGTGACACAGGGAGCTTGTGTAATATGTAGTCTGCTGTTAAAAGAGATATAACTCACAATGAAAAAAAATAGCCACAGGTGGATACAGCAAGTCAATTTGTTGTGCTTTTAATTTCCCTTTACTGAGAAAGATTCTCCGGTTTGAACTCAAGGTTCATTTCTTTCATTCTTATCTCAATTTCCTCCGGCCAGTTTTCCTGAATGTTTGATTGTCCTTTTTTTGTATTAACCTCTGGTAAAAGCGGTGTGTGTGTTTTGAGTGTGCCAGTGTGCTGCATATCTTCACTCCCTCTGTTTAATTTGTCCTCCTATGGTCAATAAGAGTGGCATCTTTGTAAGACAGGATTAAGAATGACCCTTAGTAATGGCTTCGTCCCCCTCTTAATCAATATCACGTCACTCTTGTTCAGTGGAAGTGTTGCTTTATTTAGAGACTGGGTATACTCTAGTAGTCAAACTGATGTTGTCATTTAAGGTAGATATGCATTACAAATACACTTGTCTTAAAGGTCTCATGAAATTAAAATAAAAAAATGTAGATTTTAGTTCTGAAGGAAATATATTGGCTAGTGTGTTTCAAAACAGTGACCAAATTCGCATTTAGAAAATAAAAATGTTACGTCCTGACCAGTGGTGCGTTTCTCAAACAACAATGTAACTCGTGTCATATAAATCAAATAAATAAATAAATAAATAATGAGGCTATTTATTAAGAAATGAAATTCAATATTTACTAGTTATTAGGAAATGAAAAAAATACTACTTTAATAATAATATGAATAATATTAATGATGATTATGATGATGATGATGATTATTAATACAGTACAGATACTTAATAAATAACCTATTATAAATTAAAGTCTTTTTTTATAACTCCTTTAGTGTTGAATGGAGTTTTACCATGGCTGCAGCAGGTGAAATGATATTACGCGCTTGTCATGGTTTTGACATAAAATGTTGTTGCGATCCTGGATTGACATCTCGGCTGATCCTGGAACATCATTTTTGTTTAATAATGTAATCTACACCTATTCCCAAATCCTAAACCCAACCATAATGGTAAATTATTCCCAAAATCAGAGGGGAATAATAGTTGGATAACAATCATGTACACAACCTGACAAAAGTCTTGTTGCCTACCCACGATTAAGATTAACAGCAAATAATAACTTGACTTCTAGTTGATTATTTGGTGTCAGAAGTGGCTTATTGGCTTATATGAAAGGCAAACATTATGAAAGGCAAAAATGATTACCTCTAAATTATGCTTATTTTATCAAAACAAAACATAATCATGCCTTGATTTTTAATTATTAAATTAGGACAGGTCTGCCTTTACTTAGACGAAAGTCTTGCCACTTAACAAACATAATGCAAAGTAATATGAAGTCATGGTGCAGTGGAAAAATAATTAATATTGTGTATGACTACCCTGAGCATGGACGACTACATCCATACCTCTCTGCAATGACTCAAATAACTTATTAATAAAGTCATCTGGGATGGCAAAGAAAGCGTTCTTGCAGGACCCCCAGAGATCATCAAGATATTTGGATTCATCTTCAATGCCTCCTCCTCCATCTTACCTCAGACATGCTCAATAACGTTCATGTCTGGTGACTGGGCTGGCCAATCCTGGATCACCTTGACCTTCTTTTTAGGAACTTTGATGTGGGGGATAAAGTATGAGATGGAGCGCTATCTGCTGAATAATTTGCCCTCTTCTGTGGTTTGTAATATGATGAGCAGCACAAATGTCTTGATACCTCAGGCTGTTGATGTTGCCATCCACTCTGCAGATCTCTTGCACGCCTCCATACTGAATGTAACCCCAAACCATAATTTTTCCTTCACAAAACTTGTTCCAATAGGTCTTCTGCAGTATTTGTGATGATTGAGATGCAGTTCAACAGATTATTCATCTGAAAAAAATCTTATCTTTTGCCACTTTTCCAAATGATCAACTAGAAGTCAAGTAATTATTTGCTGCTCCTACTACTGGGATGGACAACAATGCTTTTGTCAGGTGGTGTAGAAGTGCATAAAACTAAACGGTAAACTTATCCCGGTAAACTTATCCCTTGATTCTGATTGGCTGATTGGAATGTCGGCCCAGGACCCAGAAACATGTCCTACTTGGTGAAGTCAGGCTGGCATATACAGCATCTGAAAACTGTCCAACTTCCATGTATTATGATTCAAATAGATATGATTCAGGATCTGCAGCAAAGTAAATGTTCTTTTGTATCTCACAAATGTCTCCATGGTTTTAAGGAATGCTCCCTGTGTAAGCAGGCGGTCACATGAATATATTGACGGAAGTTAGCCGCTGCATTACATCATTGCTCTGTAAGAGAACTTGTGTGTGCGCGCACTGATTTTGGTAGTTTACAAGTACAGTTTTTTTGTATAATGACATGGTAAGACTTAGACATAGTTCCACTCTTATTACTTCGGTTTGCAGGGACATGCTGATGTCCTTGTAATTCCAAACGCTTAAATCTTAATGTTTTCTGACATTTAAATTTTGCCACAGGTTTCCTGTGAGTGTTGGCTTTAGGGGTAGAGCTCTGTATTAAGTGTTTTTTACTGTATAAAATACACTACGCCTATGGAGAGTCCTTGTAAACCACCAATGTGAGTGTGTGTGTCCATGTTCATGTGAGCAGGAAATTATGAGCACTATTTTCACCCAAGGAGATGAGAAAAGGGATAGTTATTACCAAAGTGAGCAAGGAACTCTCCACAAATGAGGCTTTCTGGGACTAGCGCTGTCAATCACACACGAGCTGACAGGATCATGTCGGTAGAACATGAACCAATTACAGTTCACAACTAAAATCAGAATGGACAGGGCTTCAGGCTTCTTTTTTTTCTTTTTTTTAAAATAAGGTTCAGTCAGGTTGGAGTATCCTACCACAGAATTTGATAGGAATGGACACTAGCTGAGAAATGAAAGGTTTGTAGCTGGTTGCCTCTGAGGATCTGAAGAAGGCCATCAGCAGACAGAAAATCCACCTCTGTGTTTTCATACGCCACAAGTACCTTTCTCAAATCGATACTCAGACCTTTTTTTGGCCATTGATCTGAAAAGCTGTTTTTTCTAATCCTGAGATTTCATTTTCTCTGTCACTTTATACATTTTTTTTTCTGAACTTTTCCACCACACAGACCTTCAGATCATCGTCTGGTGTGAGTATCTCTATTTTATTTTTGTCCTTAAGTCTAATTCCCAAGAGTCTCAAAGTCATTGAGGTTGCTGCTTTCGGTAGTCTTCTGCTTTCGGCTGTTTCATATAATCCCTTAGTTGTTCTAATATACTGGTGCTTAAGACATTTTTTTCAACAAAAGAATTATAAGAAACTGTGACAGTCAAAGTTGAAGGTTATTGTGCTGCTTAAAGGAATCATAAAACAATGAATCAAATTCCCTTTTGATAACAAATATAAGAGGTAATTGTACTGTAAGAACATCCTGCAAATACTCAAATCTTGCTTTTGTAAGTTATGGAAAAGCTGTGTTTGCATTCCCTATTCTTGTTCCAGCAATATAAAATAACTTCCAGTAAGAACTTGGCCCTTTTTTCATTTAATTTTACCATAGATTTATTTCCAAACACGGCACAACTAAGTAATTTCAAAAAGATTGAAAAAAACTGTACTAAAGCACGCACATCTCTCTAAATTGGGTGCTCAGCCAAAACCGCACAAAGTGCAAATAAATGTCAATTAAAGGCGGCAACACCAAGGCTCCAAAAATACAAATTTATTAAATTAAAAACGCTCTGTGTCAGCCTTTTTAATTTAATAAATTTGTATTTTTGGAGCCTTGGTGTTGCCGCCTTTGATTGACATTTATTTAAAAAAGATTGAAAATAAAAGATGTACACTCATACATTACATACAGTACATCCACTACATTGGATCGCATCACATACTGTACAGTCAGTGTGTAACTAACAATGAAGGGTTTAAAAAAAGGAAATAGAAAATGTAAAAATTGTTCTAAAAATCATAGAAAAGTACAGATAAATAAATAAATATATAAATATATATATATATATATATATATATATATATATATATATATATATATATATATATATATATATATATATATATATATATATAAAAGGGGATCCAACTCAGTACTAGTAAGGTGTACTTAATAAAGTGGCCATGAGTGTATAAATATCTAATTGTTTTTGTTTTTATTGAGTGATATAATAGAAACCTATGATGTTGGTGTTTGGTGTTTTTAAAAGACATCTACTTCTTTAGCTGTAATGTGCAGCTATTGAAACTTATTACAGTATGTCTTTTTTTATTTCTCTTTGAATTGATAAAATACTTAGCGTTGTATCTCAGCTGTCTTAATGGAAGTTTGGACTCTTCACAGGGTGCAGAAACATACAATCAATAAGTAGTTAAATTGTTGTGCGCCTGCCCCAGATTTCATGGTTCACAGCCACTGAAAGCCACAGCTGATCCAGAAATGATTACCTTGGATACCAACTTCACTCGCTTCACTTGTTCATCACTACTAACTATTCATGCTATTTTGAATGGTATTCTTAATCTTGAACCATGGCCTGTCAACACAGAGGGATGTGTGTGCCAAAATAACAGACTTAGTTTTATGGACTGAATAGAAAAGTAAATAATAGACTTCAAATGTATCTTTGCAGCAGCTAAACAAAAGAGAGCTGAAAAGGACACATTCATACGTTAGTGTCCAACAAACCTTTGCTCAAATTTGACGTTAAAAGGTTACTTCTCCTTGAAAGGATCATTTTATTATCATTTACTCATCCTCATGTTTCCTCCAAACAAATTAGACTTTCATTCGTCTTCAGAAAACAAATGTTTAGCCAAGACTTTGACTCTTCAGAATGTTCATAAAGAGATAAAAAATAGCTCATATAATTCAGGCAGTAATTCATGTTTTCTGACAGGACATGAATAAGAGATGAGGATAAAGAGATTTAACAAAAACCATTGATTAACAAACACAAATGGAAGCCGAAGAATCTCAGCTTGACACGCAATAATGAACCTCACTGGTTCTCACATGTCAAGAAAGCATGCTTGATCTTCTGTGACCACATTTGAATAATGTAAACATTGTTAGCGGATGTTTATATGCAAGTCAAAGCCTAAATAAATCTGCTCATCTAATAAAGCAATCTTGTGTTCAGAAGACTTGTTTTAAATTGATATGGATTTATTTGTGATCTCTTCATGAATGTTTTGGAAAGGTAGAAGTTTTTTTTTTTTTTGTGAACAAATAGTCAAGGGAAAGAAATCTCTAAGAATCAGATTTTATTTTAAAAAAGTCTCCTTGTTTGTTTTTGAAGATGAGCAAAATATTTAGTGGGTTTAGATTAAAATAATTTGTGTTTCACACTGTGGTAACCTTGGTTTATTGTCATCCAATTTCAAAACACTACTTTTAACACACATGTAATTTGAAAGCAGTGTTAGCATCACTTTTTTTTTTTTTTTTTTTTTATGAAACCATGCTCAGGAACAGGCTTAACTCAGCATTGTGGTCTGTTTGTTCAGTGTGAACCAGAGCATTGTTTGTTTGTTTATGCTGGATACTTGGCAACAGAGACAGTCAATCAGAAATTAAGCAGTGAGGCTTACATTATGTCACAAAACGCATGTGGTGTAAACAGCAGCCGGTGAGAGGTAATGTTAAACAAAAGGTTCACAAGTCAGAAATGTCAAATAGCATGTGAAGTGGAGTGACTGTATTATGTTTGACAACTATGGTCAGGAAAAAATAAAATGATGCAAATTAAATCGCACAGTCAGAAAGAGTATTTAAAGAGGTGACTGATATATTAGCTGTGTCTGGGTATCAAGGAAAGACTGGTCATCTGCAGGAAAAAACTTCAAAAAGCTAAAAAAGACTATGTAAAGCTGAGCTGTAAAAAGGTTGCCTGATGTTTGCACGATCAGCGACAATATGCGACACCGCAAATATGCGAATGAGAATGTTAATCTGGCATTTTAGGAATGTACAGCATGAAACATATGTAAATAAATATCCAGTAAAACTCATTAACCACATGTATAAATGTAAATAGAGATAACCCAGGATGCTATTTATTTAGGGTTTAGGATGTTCCAGGGTTAACAATTTCAAATGGAAAAGCCTTAATGTAGATGAGTGAATGATGACGGGATTTTTTATTGTATTTTAGAATCAACTAACCTAATAAAGCTGGTTAATAAAAAGTATAGATGCACTTGAACATGCTGGATTATGTCAGCTTGATCTTTTTTCTTGTCAGAAAAGTGGCTAATTTGTATGAATACAAAATAATTAATGTTAAAACTTCAACTTTCGCTCATTACGAATACTTACCCCATATACATTTCTAAGGGAGTGCCAAATATGTCCCAGGAGCTACATTTTTTATTTATTTATTTTTTTGCAGTTTTTGTTTTTTACAAATCCTCCAGAGGCCACTGTGTATCCTTTTACAAATGTCAAATTTCTCTCGCGAGTGCCATTTGAGCCTGCCCTCCTTGCCTAAATCTACCAGAGGCTGCAGTCAACTGACTGGCTGACCAATCAACCAACCTATACCCCCACCCACCTCCTTCCCTAAACACAACCGATAGTGTTTTCAAAAGCAAAGATTGACCTACTCACCCATTTCGCTAAACCCATCCCACTGTGTTTTCAAAAGCAATTCAGAAAAATAAAGAGCTCAGATTTTACCACAGTCTCACCTGCTATTTACTTGTTCATTTATTTTTCGGCTTTTGTTTTTGTATTACCTGCTTTCTGGAACCGTTCTTCCCCAGACTCGAACCTCGTCGTCGAAATGTAAAATGTAAAAAGATGGCACTTGATAAAATCAGCAAATCAAGGCAAAGGTAGGCGCAGGTCGACTACTGTTTTCAGCAGAACTCCATCGTTGTATAAATGAGATTATGTAAGTTTATTGTAAACTGTTAAAAATGATACTGCATTAGTTGATTCAAAGCAATGTTTTGTAGTTATTTTTAAATATTACTGAATAAATTAGGAATAACCAATGTCAAATTTAATGTTATACGATGTGATATATTCGGTTTGGTAAACATTCGGCCCACATCTCTCAATCAAGTTTTGTTTTTAGCTTTTTATAAGAAAAAGTTTAAGCACCCCTGCTCTAGATAAACTGATGACAGCAGAAAAGCCGTCCACATGGAGGTAATCGGTCACCTGGTAAGCATGAAAGATACAGTGTCATAATGCCCCACAGCATTTGTTTTAAAAACAAAATGCAGCCATACGTATACCTCTGGCTAAATAATTTGGGCTCTCCAGAAATGTATATGTGGTACATTTCAGAATAAGCCTATGCTGCAACACGCACAATTGTTAAAAGAAGTCAGGCCTCCAAACAACGTCCCTAATCCTACCCCTACCCCTCATTGGATTATGAGCAAAATGTATACAATGTGTCACACATTAATTAGCCACTAAATCAAAATTACGAATTGTCATGAGAAAGCGTTGGTTATGTCCTTGTTTGGGACTGATGGAGAAACTCCCTATCAAACATTGTGGCAAGTTTGTAAGATGTACCTAAACTTTTATTAAATAATGTTTCTGCTTCCACCCCCCGTCTATCGCTCATCC
This sequence comes from Danio rerio, assembly GCF_052040795.2. Classification (NCBI taxonomy): domain Eukaryota; kingdom Metazoa; phylum Chordata; class Actinopteri; order Cypriniformes; family Danionidae; genus Danio; species Danio rerio. The sequence continues at coordinate 43,649,281 of NC_141022.1, forward strand.
GCAGGGTTAAATGAGGTCAAAATCAAAGGCCTGCATGCTGGAAAAGGGGGCCCCTCTGTTGGGGCAGATTATGCTGTGAACCTCACTCACTCATGACGGACCGTTTGCCGTGTTTGGAAACATTGGCCGTAATTGTGCCCCGAAGTCACAGCGTGAGCCCAGGGTGGGGGGCTTTCGCATGATTTTCAGCAGATCTCCCTGCTGAGGTCTGAAGCCGGGTCAGAGCTTAGCGATGGCTGGTTAACCTACTGACCATGACAGGTTTCAAGAGGAATTGAAGAATGTGCTGGAAAATGGTGGAATTTTCAACAGGCGGCAAGATGATTGCGCTTCCAACCGCATGTCAGAATGATGTTGTGCAGCGAGCCGGTGCGCTGAACTGCATGTAATGTTTGTTTACATGACAGCATTACCAATAAACCACATCACTTTTCTCCGGTTTCCTCTTCATTCGCAATTCTAACTCCACTGTGTCTGTTTCGTTTTTTGTCAGACGTGCTGAAGGATCACAGGATTTTGCTCCTCGTCGGCTACAGTTACTTGGGCTTGAAGAACGAGCGATGTGTGCATTTATCAGCGCAGAAACAGGAAAGTTGGAATGATGGAGTGACAGACGGCATGGTAGCGGGAGAGGGTAAGATGAAAGGTGCATATGAGACCCCGCGCCGGCCCCAGATCTGATTAAGGTCCACTGATGTGTGAGATATTCACTCTCACTCTCACCAAGGAAGTGTGTCCTAATGGGCTTCACCCGTCTTGTTCCTTATCGCTGCCAACACTATTGCTATGGTTACCAACCTTTATCTGACTAACGCTATTATGTTGCAGTGCTCTCATGGTGCATCAGTGGGAGTCTGCAACATTTTTAGGGAGGCTTAAAATGTGTAGTTCTATAAACTAAAGTAATTCCGAAAGTGGATGGGAGTTGGTGAGGCTGGATATGCAGAGCCACATGGGTAAAGGATATGATATTTAAATAATATTACAAAAATATAACAATATCAAGGTTATTTATTTATTTATTTATTTATTTATTTTTTCCTAAAATGAAACGTTTAATGTTAAATTTGTTTGTGGATTCAAGCCTAACATCCAGTGGTAACAAATCTAAATAAAATAAAATAAAATTAAATTAAATTCTTTAAAAAGAAAAAAATGGTGTGATTCCAGTCATAAAAATAGATTTTAATATATAAAATGGAATGCCAAAATTATTATTTTTAAATAGTTTAGAGGGGGAAGTGTTCAAATTTTTTTCATTTTTATAAATTTTTTTAAATATTATTTAAATTGATTTGTATTGAATTTAAAATCAATGTTTTATTCATAATAATAATAATTATTATTAATAATAATAATAATAATAATAATAATAATAATAATAATAATAACAACATTAAACATATTTCATACATACAGAATTTATGGAAATTAAAAACCTATAATTAGTCAATTATAAATTGTTAGTTAGTAATTAGTTAATCACTAACTAACCATTTATAATTGACTAATTATTTGTGGGGCAGCAAGGAAGGGGCAGTGGGTATGACTCTATATACTATTATATATGTATATAGCTAGTATTTGACAAAAGAGAACTTCCAGAATCTCTAAGTTCAGTGCTGGATTCAGCTAAAAACTCCTCCAACCAACAAAGCTGTGGATTGTGAACCACAACCTGTAAGTGTTTTTATTTGTTAAAATTGTTCTATTACATGCACAGTTTGTAGTGTTAATGGTATATTGTAGCAAGGACGTAAACAAGGATGTAAACAATAGGAAATGCTGTTTGGCACTGCTAACAACTTAGCTACAGATAACTATTTATCAGTCAAACTGCTGTAAACACCCACAATCTTCAGCAACACTGCAGTGTCTCTCTATGAGGCCACTTTTCATGTGTTCTAAATCTCAAATAACAATTTCGCAAAAAATATGAGAACTTTATATTTATATTATGTACTAATGCTTATTCTAATTATATGTAAAACACACTGGTCTGATTTTATTTTAGAGATCACGCATAAGGTTCGGGTGTGTTCTTCATTTTCTGTCTGATTCAGGCAAACTGAAACGGCTGTTTACACCGCGCAAAAGCGTGTGCTTGTAGAGGTGGGATGTAGTGAATCACCGCACTTTATTTTAGCTGACCAATCAGAGCCTCTAGAAGGTAGGTCTTTCGGAGGAACTAGGAAATATGGCATTCATTTTTTTATGTCAGCTGAGTTGCTGTATATAATCAAAGTAAGACATGTGAAAAAATAACGTGATTTTCTACAAGTGAAGCATGAGCACACATTGATTTGCATTTTATAATCACAACCAATCCTTAAAAATACACCGAAAAAATAGACCATCTCTTTAAGCAGAGCAGGGCTTGAAACCATCAAAGCATGACGTGGTACGAAAGCAGTGGAGCTTTTATTATACCACAGTTCACCGTTTCAGGTTCTACCGGTCGTGATAATGTATATAAAATAAAAATATATATATTAAAATAATTATTTGTGTAATGCAGTTTCTGTGAAGTGAAAAATGCTAAGATTCCAGTCCTTAAATATATAGTTTACTATATAAAATGGAATGCCATTCCAAATTCACTTACTGAATACCAATAAAACCCATCCAGAATATAGAGTAGTCTTCAACTGGATATTATGAAAAAAAAACTAACAATAATATGGTCTTACTGTTGCAGCTGGATTCTTGCGCTGTTTATTGACCTGAACAAATGACCCTGACACTAATAAATGTAAAAAATGCCAATCATTGCACATAGGCGCCTCTTCGTCATCCATAGGTGAAGATGATAAGTTTGTTTTTGCCTAGTCTAGACTCTGTTAAGTGAAAGCATCTCTGTAATGGTGTTAAAGGTGTCTAAGCGTTGATGGATCGTAATGCATTCACTCATTCACTCCGGGGTTGTGAACGTCCTTTGACGTCTAGCTCCGGGGCTGCCTGTCGACCGTGCCTCCAGGGGTTTTTCTAACTACGTTACCCACAGTTATCCATCATGGTGTTAGAAGAGAGTGTTGGTAGCCATTAGCTTTAGCATCTTTATCTCTCTCTGTCTAGCACTCTAGCTGTAATGCGCGGGCCTAATTTGTTTAGCGTGCGCAGAGTGTCCATTAGGGATGGGGCTTGTGTGCCTGGGTGTCTAAGTCTGTGGAAATGGTGACAAATCACACACGGATTTCCACTCAGTGTACTGCTGGCAGTGCACAGATACAACAAGATATTTTGGGGGGTTGCAAAGAGGAGAGTTTATCCTCCCCAAATGAACATTTTCCCATCGTTTATCTGTTTTCTCATCAAATACGATTTTCTCTCCACGGAAAGCAAATGGTGTTATTTTGAACAGTGCGTGCGTTTGTGTGCACATCAATATGCTGCCTGAAAGTGTAGAGTTTGCATTTCTCTGGTTCTGACATCAAAATGGATATTGACACATTGAATAAGCTGGTTGAATCAGGTATTTATATGTAAACTAGAGTAATAACAAGGTGTGTGTGCTCTGCAGGCTTTATATAAGGAGATCATTACATTTCCCCAGTAAATGGATATTTTTAGGTATTGTACAGTATGTGAACAAGTCATCAGGTTCCAAAAACTACATGTGAATGCACTCAATGGCTGTTTCTCAATATGCGTTCTTCAGCGTTCTTGCGTCCTTGTGTTCTCGTGCAACGTCATCATCAGCTGCCAAAGTTCAGTTCCAAAACTCAAGACCACAAGAACGGAGGACGTGTGAAACTTCCCGGATGTGATCTTGATCGCACCGAAGCAGACTTGAGCACCAAACTCGCTGGATGTCCCAGAAGTCTTTGCGCCTGGAGGTGGGAAGCGCAGCATTTTATTTAGATTTATTATTAAAGTTTAGTGATATAACCTATTTACCTCAGGAGTTTCCCCAAATGAAACGGTGAAGGTAAACATTACCATGGACATCTTAATAAATGAATAAACACATTAAGGGTGTTTGTTTGCTGAAATTCTTATTAAAATCACTTTCATTTATATTGTGCAGAGTATACTTATAGTGTTTTTATGCCATTATATATTTTGAAAAGGGCAAGAACAATAAATCGTTGTATGAATGCTGTAATTTTTAAATAATTCACAATTTAAAACGCGTGAAGGTCACGTGACCATCAGGAAGAACGCATCATCTCATTTCTCTCAGGATGTGTTCTCTGCTCTCATGGTCTCCTGAGTTCGTTCTTCCGAGGACACCTGGCAAGACCGGTCTCCACAAGAATGCAAGTCCGTTCTCTGCGTTCTTGGAATTGAGAAACAGCCAATGAATACACTACCTGACAAAAGTCTTGTCGCCTGTCCAAGTTTTAGAAACAGCAAATGATAACTTAACTTCTAGTTGATCATTTGGTATCTGAAGTGGCTGATTTAAAAAGACAAAGGCCTCTAGATTAAACTTATTTTAACAAAAAATATATATATATATATGATCATGTCTTGATTTTGAATTATTTATTAAGGACAGTAAGGTCTGACTTTGCTTAGACTAAAGTCTTGTCACTTAATAGAATAATGTACAGTAATATAAAGTCATGGTGCAGTGGAAAAATAATGAATATTGTGTAAGTTTTTTGTCAGATAGTGTACTTAAAGGGGACCTATTATGCAAAAATAATTTTATAAGGGGTTCAAACACAGTTGTGTGGCAACTATGTGTGAATATAAGCAGTTTCTAATGGTAAAAAGTATTAAATTTTTTATATCCACACTTTATAAAAACTTCCCGTAGAAACACTTTGATTGACATTCTGCCTTTGTACATGTGATCAGAGGGGGAAAGCCCCACCCATTATAGTGACGATCTTTCCCTCATTAGCACAGGATGTTAGTCTTGTTGATGAATCTGCCACTATGCTGACACATTGGCATTTGTATGTCTTTTTTAAAAAGAGGGCTGGGAGGAAAATCTCATTTGAATTTAAAGCGACAGTCTTTTAATGGATGAAAGCCTATAAGGGGCAGTTTCAAAGAGTTGTAAATCAATATTTGTGAGTTTTTCTGAGCAGAAACATCACATACACATACTAGCGACATTAGACACTTATTTTAGATCTTGTTAAAAAGGGCATCGTTATAGTTCCCCTTTAAAGGTTATGTGAAATCAATATGTACAATGTTTATTTTGCTAGCTCACATTTATTCATCTTTAGGTGAACAATTAGCCTGATCAGAGCAAATTAATACACTGGAAAAAAAAAGTTTGCTTTTGGTAATCTTCAATCAAAATCCAACCATTTACTTACACATTTGAAGTGGTGGTCCTTCGCTGTTGACGTCAGTTTGATGGCTTCAGCCACAATATTCTTAACAACACTTACAACTCTTACCATTAGTTTGCTATAAAGGATTGTTACACAAAAAAGTGGGATCCCCTACTCAATATTCAGTTAAAAGTGCATCAAGAAACTTAAATGAAAGTTTCAGGCTGTGTCCCAAATAGCATACTACTGTATAAAGTACAATAAAATATGCAAGCCTGGTAGTATGTCCGAATTCATATACTTTAAAAACAGTATGCGAAAAGTACCCAGATGACATACTTCTGCAGGACACATGCAATGGATGCATAGCTTTGCCATAATACCACATCAGAGAATTCATGAATGTGAGTGAAGCAAAGCAACTGATGCGGGTAGGTCATTTGATAATGACAAATGGCAGTAACTTAAATAACCCGTTAATGCAGGCTGGATAATGTATATCCAACTGCCTGTTACACAAAATAAACATGTTCAGTCTTATACAACAAGAACAACCAACTACATTATCCCTTAGTTAATACCTAGTAGGCTTTGACTTGAACAAACTGTATGGTTTATCAAGGATCACCACTTTAAATTTGCAAACACGTCAGTGAATTATGATAGCCCATTAGGGATTTTAATGTCCATTACCTGGAAAATGATTTCTATTTATTTTTCTTTATTCATTATCATTAGAGTTTTTGTGAGGACTTCCTGCAGGCACGTGCACACATAGGGCTCAACCTGTGCAGTGCACATGTCCTTTTTAGTCTTGGATATAAAGTGCCCTGCCAAAATGATCAAAAATGCCCTCGCGACGCGACACCCCCCCCCCCTTTACAGTACGCGCGCGACAACAATTTATCCTGCACATGCCCTTTGAACGGTCACTGCACGGGCCTGACTTCCTGTATAGTTGTAGTTATTGTTATAGTTATCATCCTTGATGTGAACAGGCCTTATCAGATGCTGTTGCTTTGTGGGGAAAATTAAAATTAGTTTGTATGGATTGCTTTGAATGGATAACACTTGTATCCGTATAGACTGTACATGCATGTACAGAAAGAGATGAGAGTTCTGCAGCTACATTCTGACCTCATCTCGAAAGTTACTCTGAAAACTTTTCAAAGACAAACAAGCTGGGGCCTCTCATTAATTGAACGCTTACAGCATTGTTTGTGAATCATTATAAGATTTGAATCTCATAATGTAAAGCTAAAGGTTTGGTGTTAATAAATGTTGCTTTGAGCTAGCAACTCTAATAAAAAGATACACTAAAACTCATTAATTTTTATCTACATTGCATTTAAAGTGCAAAACTTCATGTATCAGCAGCCAAGCCATACATTTACCTCAAGTGTGTAGACAGTGTAATGATTGTATGGAGACGGAAGAGGTTTCATATTCCCTTGCGAGTCTGGGTCAAGTGTACTAGATCTTACTCTGTCTCAGGATCTATTATGGATAGACTGGTTAATACCCCAGACAACTATATTAGTGCCTAGTAGTGATGGGTCATTCTTGAAAAATTCGTTCATTTAGAGCGAATCTTTACTATATACTCGAGGACAATGAGTCCTTTCAGGGAGTGAGTCATTCATCTGTGCATATGAAGTAGAAAATTAGTTCTTTTTCGAGTTTTCTATCGGGTCTGAGTTGTTCGTTCATCACATGATAGACAGAAGCCAACCATATGCAGTCAGAGCCGGAAAAAGATTTGATTCATTCATCTCTCGAATCCTTGGATTGAGTTATTTGTTCATCAAGTGAAAGACAGAAGCCAATCATATGCATTTAGAGCCATTAAAAAGATTTGATTCGTTCATTTGTCGAGTCATCAGGTTTGAGTCATCTCTCTTTACATGCTGTCACATGATGATTGAACGACCAGAAGACTCGAACGGTGAACTAATCATGGCTCCTTTCACCTCAGACTTTGTGCATTGAATAAGATTATATGGGACTGACTGTGGCGTGAATTAACCACTCAAATTAGAAACCCTGTCAGAAGAGCTGAGCTGACATAATCATAGGCAAGGCAAGGCAAGTTTATTTATATAGCACATTTCATACACAATGGCAATTCATTCATTCAATTGACATAATCATAGAGAAAAGATCAGAGGCCACATGAATTGACACTGCGTACGCAACAAAACTTTGCGTACGCCAGGTTTCACACTCATGTTTGGATTTACTAATGATGAAATGAACGTGAGAATGTGCGTTGGTCCACGCCAACTTCATGTCTGGCATACGTGCATTTCTTGTCTGTGTTTGTTTTATTTTCATTGGCGACTCCTAGAGGCAATTATGTTATATTGCACACAAAGTATCTTTGAGCCGTGCAATGCCAGCTGTATGGGACGAGATCATCCGCATGTCTAGCAGCTTTATAAGGTTTCCATACCATGCAGTTGACCAGCCAAACATTTAAGCGCAATTTGCAGCAATCGTTGGTTTACCTAATATAATCGGAACGAACTACTGCACACACATTGCTATAAAGGCGCCATCTGAAAGAGAATTTGCACATGTGAATCAGAAACATTTCCATTTAATAAATGTGCAAATAATGTGATGCTCAAATCTGCTTAACATAATACACACTTATTAATGATTCCTACTTGTCTTCCTCGTGATGAAGAGTAGGCAAAATCTGATATGTAGCGGGGGGGGGAAAAGAATGAATTCATCAGACGCTGGATTCTAACCGAATTCATGATCGAACGTGTCATTTACAGCTTTGTGCGTACGCAGTGCTTTAGTATGAATTCAATGCAAGTCTTCGTGCATGAGGCCCCGGGTAAACAATGGATGATTATTTTCTCTTTCTTAAAGCATTCTAGTTATGACTTGTTTGTAGTGTAATTAACATTTGGTGTAGTTGTAGATGAGTTTGGAAGCAACTTGTATTATTTTAATAATATTTTGGAAAACATAACGACATGACACGAAATAAGATTAGTTCATCTCAATAAACAAGACTCTAAGGTCCAAAACTTTTCAAATAATTCAAACTTCCCATCACTAATGCCTATACTTTTCTAAAGAAAGTGAAATTTGTAGATCACAAATTTGCATCCAGACTTTGAGATTAAAGGTTCAGCATTATTTTTGCCTTAAGAGCTTGCATATTCACCATAAACAAAGGCATAGTTTAATGATGCCATGACTGAGTGTGGAATCATGGAAGTTGTAGTGTTCATTACATCTTACAGGACTCTTGCCGAAATTATGGATAAGTTAAAGTATTCAAAACGTATTATCATGGTATTATCACGCAGAGTCTTGAAGCCATTAAAGCATGACGAAAGCAGCAGAGCTTTTATTATGCCACATTCAGCCATTTCAAGTTCTAACAGTCATGATCATGTGAAGTAGAAGCAGCATTTTTATCGTACTAAATACATTTTAGGGTTGTGTAATAATGCTGCTCTGCTCATTCAAAGAAAACACACAGGACATAAAAGTGTCTTTGTTGTTTCCTTGTTTCTCTGGTTTTGAACATCCTTCAAAACATTTGAGATAATGTCAAATTCCGCATTATAACACTGTTCTAGTGTTTTATTTTTTTCTGGTGGATATTTTAATGAAAAGAATCCTACATGTTATGCTTTTGACTCATTCTAAAAGGCCAAAGTCAAACACCATGCAGCTAAAGTAACTCAGCAAAACGAAAAGACATTTGCAAAGCAATACGTATAAACTGAAACACACCTAGCCCGCTAACCATGCAGGAAATTGCTGTGGTTTCCTACATGACAAGCCTGTTCGCTGTCATTTTTTTTCAGATCTCTTTAGATAAATACAGTAACTGAGAAGCAAATATCCTGTTTCATGTATTTTGTCGACAGAAAGTAAGACATTCATGACTTGAGTATGAAACTAGTATCACGAGGTCCCGCAGCCACTTGTACGTAACTGTGGTGAATATTTTCTTCGAAGAAAAGCTGTCAGAAGCTTTCTGACTGGGTGTGTGTATGCATATGCATGTGTGTGTGTGTGTGTGTGTGTGTGTGTGTTTTCTTAGAAACAAAAAGCTTAACAAGAAGAGTTTAGGCACCGCCCCCCCCAAAAAAAACAAACAGAAAAAAAAAAACAAGACAAACACATTAAGCCTTTAAAGGTTGCGGCCATCTCAGTGGTTTGATCTTTTGAGTCTTATCAAGTGATCACAGGCCTGACAACAACATCAGGTGCACAAGGTCAAGATGGCGCCAGTGTTTGCGGCCTGCCGTCTGAACCCTCTACAGTTGTTTTTAAGATTAATCTTAGTTTTATTTTTTGTGGCTCAACATTCTGAGGCTCTGTTGGTCTATGATCGCCAAACGCTCTTGAACATTAGAAATGGTATGGTAAACCGGCTGATCAGCGAGCCGAGTGGATCCTGCACCTACAATCACCCTGCTTCACTGTCATTACCAGCTCACCTATGCCGGCTTCCATGCATCCTCTTTCGGAGAAGACGCCGCAGAAAACGTGGTAAACGCGGTGGTTTGTTAATTAGTCTTAAAGTGCGTTTGTCGGATGCAGGGATGAACTGCAGGGCTCGTTTCTCCTCGGACCTCATACCGGATTTTTACAGGATTATTCCTTACCGCACATCTGATCCCCCGATCCAGTGCTTGGTTTCTGTTTTTCCAACCTCTTGTGAAGCAAGCACGCGGATTTGTTCGCCGCGTTGTCGAAGGCGAGGAGTGGATTTAAGTAATCTTTGCCAGCTACGACGAATACCACGGGAAAACGATCACCACCAGGTACCTACAAGATTAACTTTGGTCAATGTAAGATCCGTTTTGAATAAGACATTCATATTAAATGACTTTTTCACTGCCAGAGATTTGGATTTCTTATTTCTGACTGAAACATGGGCAGTTGATGGGGACCTTAGTCCATTCTCTGAACTTGTCCCAGTAAACTGCACTTATTTTAATAATCCGAGGCGCTCTGGCAGAGGGGGAGGTCTTGCATCGATTTTTAAAAAAACATTTAATTGCCAGCCCGTGCGTGCTGATGCTTTCTCCAGCTTTGAGCTACAGATGTTTCAGATAAATGAACGCTCAGGACCTGTCCTATGTGCATTAATTTATCGACCTCCTAGGTCTACTAAAGACTTTATTAAACAGTTTGGGGACTTGTTGAGCAGTATTTTACCTAGATATGATAATATTTTAATTTTGGGTGATTTTAATGTTCATGTTTGCTGCCCAAAAGACAATTTAGCTAAGGATTTCTTAAATCTTATTGACTCTTTTAATTTGACACAGCATGTGCAAGGGCCCACTCACAACCAGGGGCACACATTGGATTGTGTTTTGACATATGGTCTATCAATCTGCAATGTTGCATTAGACGATATGGCATTTACAGACCATAAAGCAGTCACTTTTGAGATCACTTTTACCCATAAAATAAGCAACTCTCCTATTGTTTTCAGGCGATTTCGTAGATTTAATGTTTCTTCTATTGATCTGTTTAAAGATTTGTACATTAATGAACAACATACAACTATGCTAGAGGACCCTCCCTCTTATATGGATGTTGACCAGTTACTGGAATTGTTCAATTGCTCTTTTTCTTCAATCTTAGACTTTGTTGCCCCCGAAAAAACTAGAACTGTTAAGCCTAGATCAGAGCCTTGGCTAAATGAGACAACTCGGGCATCTAGACAGGCCTGCAGAAAGGCTGAACGCAAGTGGAAGAGAGATAAACTGCAGGTGTCATATGAGATCTTTAAGGAATCTCTCTCTAATTATCAGCGTTCTATGAAGGAGGCTAAGAGGAAATATTTTTCTGAATTAATCAGTACTCATCAAAATAAGGCTGATGTTTTATTCTCCTGCATAAGTTCTGTGATTAACCCTGGGTCTAATGTTGTTATGGAGGAGTCATGTGATACATGTGAAGCTTTTTTAAACTTCTTTACGGAGAAGATTTCTTCAATTAGGTCTGGGATTGCTAGCTTTGATATTGTTTTTCCGGAACCGGATGTGTCCCCTGCTGCACTTGTTAGTTTCACACCTGTCTCTCTTCTATCTCTGACTGATACAGTAGGCAAGATCAAACTTAGCAGCTATCCATTGGATATTTTTCCATCAAAGTTTTTTAAGCAAGCCTTTAAGATTATTGGCCCTAGTATTTTATCCATTATAAATAGGAGTCTTGTTTCTGGTGTGGTGCCTTCTCAGTTGAAACATGCCGTCGTGCAACCTCTCTTGAAAAAGCCTAGTTTGGATAAATCTGTGTTGTCCAATTTTAGACCTATTTCTAAGCTACCCTTTTTATCTAAGATTTTGGAGAAAACAGTTTTAACACAACTGCAGAGCTATCTGGAGCTCAACAGTATTCATGAAGTTTTTCAATCGGGTTTTAAGGCATATCACAGTACTGAGTCTGCACTGCTACGTGTGTTGAATGACATTCTGTTATTTAGGGACTCGGGTCACTCTGTGATCCTTATGCTTCTTGACCTTACTGCAGCTTTTGACACTATAGATCACGAAATCCTTATTTCTCGTCTTGAGAGATTAGTGGGCATTCAGGGCTCTGCCCTTAAGTGGTTTAGATCTTATTTGTCAGACAGAAGCTTTTGCGTTAATGTTGGTCAGACCTTTTCATCCTCCAGACCCCTGACATGTGGAGTTCCACAAGGGTCTATACTTGGACCTATTTTATTTTCTTTATATATTTTACCTTTAGGATCAATTTTTCGTAAATATGGGGTGGCTTTTCATTTTTATGCTGATGACACTCAGATTTATGTCCCTTTTAAAAGTAGGGATAAAAAGGAGCTTGACTCCCTTATGAGATGCCTAGTCGAGGTTAAGAGCTGGCTTTCGTCAAATTTTTTAAATTTCAATGAAGAAAAAACTGAGCTGGTCTGGTTTGGCGATCCTAACCCTCTGCATTTATCAGGTTTTGGTGAGCTTTCCACTTATCAAAAACCTGTTGTTAGAAACCTAGGATTTCAATTCGACAGTGATCTGAAATTTAACAAACAAGTAAATACAGTTGTTAAATCCAGTTTTTACCATTTACGACTTGTGGCAAAAGTAAAGTCGTTTCTCTCTTTTAATGACCTTGAGAAGGTGATCCATGCTTTTATTCTGGGAAGACTTGACTATTGTAATTCTCTGTATGTGGGTATTAGTCAAAATGCCCTAAACAGATTGCAATTAGTACAGAATGCAGCTGCGAGACTTCTGACAGGGACTCGCAAGTTTGAGCACATATCCCCAGTTCTTTCCTCTCTGGGCTGGCTGCCTGTCAGGTCAAGGATTGATTTTAAACTATTAATCTTTGTTTTTAAATCCTTAAACAATCTGGCACCATCATACTTATCAGACCTGCTACACGTATACAATCCTGGCAGGTCACTGAGGTCTTCTGATGAATTTATTCTATCTGTACCAAGGTCCAGGTGTAAGCGAAGTGGGGATCGGGCTTTTGCTGTTGTCGCCCCAAAACTCTGGAACGGGCTTCCGCCCCACATCAGACACGCTCCAACTCTACCTGTTTTTAAAAAGCGTTTGAAACACCATCTTTGTTCCTTAGTATTTGAGCCTTTTTAATGTTGAGGGATTTGCCTTATGTTTTAATTGTTATTTATGTGATGTAGATTTCATGTTTAGTATTGATTGTGTTCAGCACTTTGGGCAACGTTGTGTTGTAAAAAATGTGCTATATAAATAAACTAAACTATATAAATAAACTAAACAAGGAGACGACACAAAAGAGAGTAAATCTGAGTTACTGGCAATGCACAAAGTTTTGCTTCTTCTCTTTCTGCTAGTTGGATAGGGATGAATGGCTGTCTGCTCTGCAGTGTGGCAGGCGAAGTGCTGGGCTCATGGAAGGATTCCTTAGGAGATGGCAGAGGAGAACGGGGGTGTTTTTTTGTGGGGTGTGGGGGGGTTGTAAGCTTTCATTGTTGTCCCGGATTTTTCCCACACTCTCACTTTTGTGTGTGCAGTCTCCTGCAAACTCTGACATGATGAATTACCTGCTGCATGCTGCATGCCATGTGGTTGAGTTGCACGGGAGTTGCTAAAGTACCAAAGCGCTGCTCCTTTTCTACACTATGGCTACACCTCCTTCTCCTCCCCCCAAACCCCACGTTCATCTCTCAATTTGCTTGCTTCCGTTCATGAGCAGACTATCACTCTCCCTCCCTCCATTATGTTCCTCACGCTCTAACTATCCATCTTGGAAACCGAGGCACACGGCTCCATGCTGTTCAACTTTCTCTCTCTTTCTTTCCCCATTAGCCTCGTCCAACCCTCCTCTCATTGGCGGCCAATGATGTCCAGAGGGTCTCTGGATCAGTGCCCCCCCCACCTCCTCATAAAAAAAGCCTTTCTTCGCCTCTAAATGTGAGCACCAAACTGCTGGCCATTAAATGTTTGGTTCGCCACAATAGAGACATTAACACACGAGTGAGTAGCTCTGAAAAGCCTGTGAAAGTGTTAGGTGGCTTCAGCATGGCAGACGACCCTTTCAATGAGTCCTGTAGAACCTCAAGCCCAGTGGCTTCAGCTGACACTGTTCAAGATTGAAACCTGGAGTAATATATTTTTTTAGGGGGGCAGATTTAGGATTAGGGTCTAAAGCTAGTAGGACAATAGAGATATAAATGAAATGTATACAGATAGACTATCATTTAAAAGTTGCCAAGATTTGTTTTTTATATTTCTGTCCTGTTCATAAACTGGAGTTTTTTGATGCTAATACAGTGAAATGACGATAATAATTGTATTACAATGTAAAATTAACACATTTCAATTTTAATGGGTTTTAAAAATGTATAATTTACTAAAACAATAAAAAATAAAATTTTGGCATCCTACCCATTCACTTGTTTAAAGTCTGTTAGAGTTTTAAAAAATATATATATATATATATATATATATATATATATATATATATATATATATATATATATATATATATATATATATATATATTGTATATATAGTATAGTATGTATATATATATATATATAAAAAAATATAAATATATATACTGTTCGAGTTGTTCTTTATGCAGCACTGTTGATAATGAAAAATGGCTGTTTATTATTGGCTCATGAGATATTATCAAAAGTTAAAAAAAAATGGTCAGAGTTGGAATGGAAAACATTTAGGACGTTACACGCTTTACTGTTTTTTAAATGCATCAATTTTTTGTTAAAAGGCACCTATTTTACCCCTTACAAGATGTAAGATAAGCCTTGAGTTTCCAGAATGTGTCTATGGTTTCAGCTCAAAATACCCATCAGATAATTTATTAAAGCCTCAAGAATATGTCTATGTTGGCGTCTGACTGTAGTGTATCTGTTTTTGTAGCCCGTGGTTTGAATGCATATGAGCTGCTTCTCCCTGCCCACCGCTCCCTTGTGCATGTCTGCTTTTCCTGCATTGCATGAGATAAACAGCAGTCAGTGATTGAGACAGACACAAATGAAGCAGAAATACAGCTCATTGGTCAAAAACGTCATGTAAGTTATTTCATGTAATTGCGGTGGAGTTTATTCAAGCCTTTCTGAAATGATAAGTCTCACACAGATGCATTTGCAATACACACCCACACAAACACACATATACATGATTACTGACACCATGTGGCTGTGGTGATTATAGCGGTAAAGAAAATTGATTTACCATCTTTATTACAAACATGCTCTGTTATAAAAGCATTTTAAACTTCTAAATCCTAGAAAAATCACAGAGAGTTGGAACAGATATTTTAATTTCAGTTTCTTTGCTTTTTTTCTGTGGCTATGTGTATACATGTTATTATAGAAACATGGCGCCTGTCAATCAAACCGGTGTTCAGGAAAACTGCACTCCTGTGTCACATTATGGTTAGCCTAAAAATCATAGGGATTTGGGTCATATTTTAACATCAGGAAATTTAAAAAAGACACTTTTTGTGTTTATATCATTCCAATATGGCAGTGGACACACTATTCCAACACACAGTTTTGTCCAAACTGCTTACAAAAGTTTTTTTTTTTTTTTTCATCATGGGTGCCCTTTAAATTAAAGTTTGTCTCATATTTAAATGCACATGCCATGAGTAAAGTAATGCGCTTACATAACTTGCTTTATCTTCAAAGTTATCAGATTGTTTCTTTTGTGGTTGTATGTGTGTGTGTGTGTGTGTGTGTGTGTGTGTGTGTGTGAGAGAGAGAGAGAGAGAGAGAGAGAGAAATAAAGAGAAAGAAATATATTTTCTGTTCCACTAGTGACACCAGTGAGCATCCGAACAGAACTGCAGTATAAGAAGTTGGATTTGGCCCTCAATCCAAGCCATTATAATGGACTGACCTTTCGGGGCAAAAGGGGGAGAGAGCAGGTGACCAGAGTTCAATCCTTTTAGAAAATGTCTGAAAAAAAAGGTAGAGACCGAAGCATTTCCTTTGGATAAAAAGTCAACCATTAAGCTTTGATGTGGCTTGAAATGACATAGAATGGCAGAAATGCACAAATGGCACTTGAATTAGTCTGAGGAAAAAGGTTGTGTGTGTGTGTGTTGCTGCGCATAGCACTGACAAACTAAATGCACACCAGCAGGTGAGTCTATGAAGAACTTTTAACAGTGGCTCACTATCCTCCTCTAATGGCCATTTGTGTTATAAAAGTCAAAAGAGAAAAACGTTAGTCATATTTGATACACGCTGAATTCTGAGATTTCTCTTGAAGCTGACACTGCATTTTACTGTAGACAATCCAGATGACTATGACTATTTTAAAGGCATCCCACAGAGAGAGAGAGAGGGAGCTTTAGAGGGGGGGTTGGTGTGGTTGAGGAGTGAGTCTGAGAGCCTTGACATGTCATTGATAGTGTTGCCATGACGGTGCAGAGTTTTGTTACTGGATGAATAAAGCCCTCTAAGAACCTTTTCTTATTTCACCCCACGGGGAAATTGGGTCATTGGCATGCAGCCGGTATGGGGTGTAAATTGCTGTCTTAATTGAACACTTGCAAAATCCTAGTTGAAACAAGGAACAAGTGTATAAATTGTAGCTGGTTTCACTGGTCAGTGTTCAATCCACATATTGCAGATATTACTAATAGTAGCTTACTAATTTCAATGCTACTGTAGTCCTTCTATTTAGAAAAGGAAAGCTTTATACAATATTGGAAATATACAATTTCAACAGATCATTTGATTTGCGCTTTTTGTAAAGAAATGATTCATTTAGGTTGGGAAGATTCTGTAGGAGAGTGAATGATGCATAAAATGTAATAGACAAATTACAAGCGATATACTGTAAATAGCTGCAGAACAAAGCAAAGACGGAGTTGAAATAAACAGTGTTGTATTGTTTTCAGGCATTCAAATAGTATTTGGATGAAGAAATTAAATAGTGTAAAACAACACTGCAAAGTCTTCACTCTATGAATAATTCAATAAAACTATTAATAAAACTAAGTTATGAATGGTAAAATGTCTTGTGCATGAATGCTTTAAACTATCACAGGCATTCAAAACATATGAAGAATATTACTTTTACTCCGTTATGGTTAATGATAATAATAATTACTTTCATATAGCCATTTATATAGCGCTTTTCTAGACACTTGAGTTAATTTATAATTTTTTTTGGAGGGGAATCTCCTCATCCACCACCAGTGTGCAGCATCCACCTGGATGATGCGACCGCAGCCAAATTGCGCTGTACTAGCTAATTGGTGAAGAGGATGAAGCCAATTATGATATGGGGATTGTTAGGAGACCATGATAGACTGAGGCCAGTGGGCAAATTTGGCCAGGATGCCGAGCTTAAACCCCACTTTTTTTCCAAGGACATCCTGGGATGTTTAATGACCATAGAGAGTCATGACCTCAGTTTAACATTTCATCCGAAAATTTCACTCACTGACCCCATCTATATACTGGGGCTTTGGGACCCACACAAACTGCAGATTGAGCACCCCTGCTGGTCTCACAAACACCACTTCCAACAGCAACCTAGCTTTCCCATGTGGTCTCTCATTCAGATACTGACTGGGCGCAACCCTGCTTGACTTCAGTGTGCGACCATGTGCTGGCTAACTGCAGTGACACCCAAAATCTCATGTGTCCTGAATTGTAGCTTCTGGTCAAGTAGAATTCCAACTCAGTATTGGATACCCTGTAATGTGACAATATCAATGCTGAAACGATATATTCTCCAACTCTAGTTCTAGATCAAAAATCCAAGGGGCAGCACAGTGGTGCAGTGGGTAGCACAATTGCCTCACAGCAAGAAGCTCGGTTCGAGTCCCACCTCAGTTCGAGTCCCACCTGGGTCAGTTGGTATTTCTGTGTGGAGTTTGCATGTTCTCTCTATGTTGGTGTGGGTTTCCTCCGGGTGATCCGGTTTCCCCCACAGTCCAAAAACATGCGCTATAGGTGAATTGAATAAGCTAAATTGGCTGTATTGTATGTGTGTGGATGTGAGAGTGTATGGGTGTTACCCAGTGTTGCGTTGCAGCTGGTAGGGCATGGTGCTACATAAAACATATGCTGGATAAGTTGGCAGTTCATTCTGCTGTGGCGACCCCTGATTAATAAAGGGATTAAGCTGAAAATAAATGAATGAATGTTTTGATAAATAGATACATATGGACACACCTTAGTTGAAATCTGTGTAGCAACAGTACAAACACTTTTTTATTATTTACACCCATAAGGTATTTTGAAGATTGCTGTTAACATTTTTTTTTTCAAAAAGAAAGCTGTCCTGTGTTTTAGTTGACCATTCACTTCACACTTCTTTCTCTCAGAAATAAAATATTTTGTGTAATGTAGAAGTCAGAAAGTCATAGGTTTGGAACAACATGAGGTTCAGTAAATGGTTGGTGTTACTGTCAAACCTAAGAAGGTTGGTGGTACTGTTGGTGTTATTTGCTGTTATAAAATAAATAAGTCAGATGTTGCCATGCGTTACAGTATTTATAGTTTCTACATACTGTAACATGCCTGGCTTATTGCTTCAGTTGTATTTGAAAGGCTTTGTGCAGTCCCAACCAAGGCTAATGTTGTGGGACTTTTATTAGGAACATTTGAGCTTTCAGGTTTTTTATATAAGCTACAGTAGGATGCTCTAAAAGATTTT
This sequence comes from Danio rerio, assembly GCF_052040795.2. NCBI lineage: Eukaryota > Metazoa > Chordata > Actinopteri > Cypriniformes > Danionidae > Danio > Danio rerio. Next base: position 43,667,669 of record NC_141022.1, read on the forward strand.
TCATTAAAAAAAATATGGATATGCTTTCAAAACTTGCAGTTTAGCATCAATAATTTTGATGACATCTTCTTGCATTTCATTTTTTTTATCCAGCCCAGGTTCACTGGAAATAAATGTCTCAACCTTTATTTTTGTGAAATGCATTATTTGTTGCATGTTAAACCTGGTTTATACTTCTGCATCAAGTGATTGGCGTGACCCATGGTGTATTCAATGCATGTTGCCATACATTTTTACTTTTGAGTACTGTTTGTGTGGCTCTGCAATAACACTTCAAAAAATACTAGCTGGCGGTGAGGTTTTTATGTTCCTTTGTGTCGAGTTTCTTCGCTTTTGTTTAATTTTTCTGAACACTACTTTTATGTACAAGTGTCTCAAACTCGCTCATTTTGAGGCGGGAACCAGCGGACATGCAACAACTTTATTCAAAGGTGCACAAAACAACAGTTTCCATCTAGATCTTCTTCACGGAACAAGACACTTGTAAACACTTGCTCCATCAAACTCGCACAGCTCACCCCTGCCCACACTCTTGTTTTGACGTTTTTATTTTACACATCCATGAAAATACAGATCACCTAGACAAGTATTAACCAATAAACCTAAACCCAACCTATGTTGTTTTCAAATGCAATCATATAGGCAAAAAGGACATAGAGATCATATAGTTTTACCTTGATTTTACAATACTTTTATCTCTTGTGGAACCTTGCTTTACTGTGCTCGAAATCCCATTACATTGCATCACTAGTAAAAATTTGTACAAAGTGAGTTACAGAGCTAACTGTCAAGGATATTGATTGGTCAAAATTGATGGACATACCAGTAGGGGGAATTACTGAGTTGTTAAAACAAGAGGACAGAGTAAAAGAGTGTCAAGAAAGAAAGCATTGTGTGGGAATGGTTGCTAGATTAGATATGGTTTGCTGCCGGAAGTTAACAAGAATTTTTTACATTTATTTATTCAATTTCATATTTATTGTATTTTTTTAACGTATACAACCCTCAACCCTAAACCCAACTGTCACATTAATGTAAAAACAGTAGCTGTACCGAGTATTATTTATGTTATTAATTAAATTACTCAATATGTTTTTATTAACGCCTACTGTACCCTATCCCAAACCTAAACCCACCGTCACAGTGCTATAAAAATTTTAATTATTTTTATATAGTGTTACAAAAATGATGCTATATTGATGTGCTTATCCACAGCTGTATCCTATCTAGACTTTACCATGCGTGGACTTTCTTCCTCAGAAGATTTTAGATTAGCTTTGATAATGAGGAGGATATGAGGAACCATTTTTGTTCTTAAAATAACCTTAAGAGAATGGTTCTTTAGAACCTGTTTTTGTTAGTTAAAATGTTAGTTCAACCCCAAAATGAAAATGGTTAACAATTATTTACCCTTATGTTATGACAAACTTCTGAGAGCTTTTTTTCAGATTTAAGACAAAAATGACTATATTTTAGGTGAAATCTGAGAGCTTCATCCTCAAGACAGTAAGGTTCCCGACTTGTTCAAACTCACATTCTCTAAACAATCCATGTGGTTAAATAATGGTAAAATAAATTTCATTTTCAAGCTAATAACTTTGTGTGCACATTAAACAAAATTAACTAAATTAATTAGTTGGCATGTAGATGCAATGTACCTTAAATTTAGCAAACAGACCATTAAAATAAAGTGCGACCACAATCATAAATATGAACGCAACTTTAGACACACAAGTTATTCTAAACCAATAACTTACTGGAGCGGTAATCTATCTATAACTTATTGTTAGACATATACTTATAATTAAACATAGCCTGAGACAGACTATAAAAGTACTTTTATACATAATCCAGAACAATATTGTGCCACCACCACTTAAAGAACATTTTAATAATCTAAAGAACTCTTTAACTTCATAATAAAGAACGTTTTGTGCAACAGAAAAGTTCTATGGATGTTAAAGCTTCATGAAATTATCGATGGCAATACATTTGCCAAAAAGTGTAGTCATTTTTCTCTTTTCCTCTTAATTTTGCTTACTCGAAAAACTTAAGCTATCAAGCCCCTCGTCACTACAGCTAAAAGCACCTTAGGATAAAAAGAATGAAGCAGTTTAGAGCCACTCTAAAATGAAATTTGGCAGCTGTCATCATCCGCGCTTCCTTCAGTTTCTGTGTGGCGAGCGGTTGAGATCTTTATCGAGCTCGCGCCTTTAAAAGCACCCGCGCGCCTCCCGCCGTCCTCCGTTTCCCTGGCAGCCCGGGATGACTGACAGACCGAGGCTCGTCCTGGACCCTCCCTCTCTCCTCTCTCCTCTCCTCACTTGAGCTCCGATCGCGAGCCTCAGTAACTTTCTACAGCGAGAGGGATGCAGCGCGCGCTCGGCGCAGCCTGAAAATGGCAACCCTTTGGATTTATCCGTCCCTTCTTTTCTTTCTCTTTCCCTCCCTCACACCGAGTCAAGCCTTACGGAATTACCCAGAGAATGAAGGTAAGAGGGCTTTGTGTTGAACAACTAAAGGATAGGATTAATTAACGGCTGGGGTTTGCGGGAGACGCAGTTTGTTGAAGTGCGCTCTGGATGCTGTGGTTCGTATAAATCATGCATAAGGCGAAAGAAGCAAGCAGGGAAAAAATTGCAAGTTTATGTGTTTTTAAGTAAGGGTTGGAGAAATTTTAGGGTACAGCATGCTTGTCCTGAAGTACTCGCTCTTGAAGTGCTCCCGCTGGATTGCAGTTGGATGTTTCTGATGTTTTTTTTTGTTTTTTTTGCACTACATATGCACGTGCCACTTATTAAAAATAATAAAAAATTATTTGCCTCAACAGCAGTATTTACTACAGTAGCCTATGTCGTTAAAAAAATAGTTCAATAAATAATATTTTAAGACGTAAATAAGCTGTGAACTTGCCATTTAGAAAGTCATTATACACCAGTGAAGATTTGTTTGCAAGTTATTTATTAGATAGCCAATACTTTACTTAACATTGAATGTATTAAAAGGCAATCTGAAAAAAAAATACTGTTAACTTTCTATTTATAAAGTCTTATGGAACAATAAGGGTTTGATTACAAGTTATTTGGAAGATGTCTAATGTTTTTTATGTACTTAAAAGGTAATATATTAGAAGTTATCTGAAAACAAACACTTTTTAAATACATAAAACATGCATAGTACACACACACACACACACAAAAAGAGAAAGAGTGAAGCAAAAATCAAGAAGTTGATGAAAGTAAAACTCTTAAACGTCTGGGTTGTATGTGGTGTATTGTGTTCAATGTGCCGTATGGCCAGCTGGATAGAGAGAGAGAGCTGAAAGTCTCTATAAGCCTGATCATTTATCAGTGACCATAAGGTGATTTGTTAATGGTGGCTGCATCTTGTCTATATAGCACGCTAGGAAATCTGTTCCACAATCTGTTAAATTAATAAAAAACAAAAAATCCAGAAATAGAATATGGACCAGATTGAGAACACACGAAACTTGGCTATTAACTGAGCTCTTTATCTGAAAATATATTTAGCATTCATTCACACATTCATTTACCTTCGGCTTAGTCCCTTTATTCATCAGGGGTCGTCTCAGCGGAATGAACCGCTAACTTATCCAGCAAATGTTTTACACTCCCTTTTAGCTGAATCCCAGTACTAGAAAAAATATTTAACATTTTTATGCATATATTTAGAGGTATATATCCATCCTCTCAAAGAGCTTTGTCTTTGTGCTGGGGCGCTGTAGGTTGTCCAGCAGAAATTTCAATGTGGTTAGTCCTGAGTTGAGAACTGTTTGTTTTGAGACACTCAAACCTTATGAATGAGCTGCTTTTTTGGCACAGTTTAGCCCTTGTTTCTCAAATGTCAAATGCTGGAATTTGAGTTCAGGAAAATACAACCCAGATAGACAACGGAGATAATGCTTCCTTCGAGACAGATGACTTATGCAGTCATTTCTATCCTGAGAAGAAGAGTACAGTAACTTTCTTTTTTTATGCTTTGCATGGCCCTTTCAGTGAATTCATCCACTTAAACTAAACAAAATCTGCTCTTTGAATCTCAGAAGCGTTGAGATTGCACAAATGCCAGCCCTCGAAACCTAAGAAACATTCTTTTGTTGATGGAAAAAATACATTTGAGTGGATGATGAAACTGTGTTTAACCAGAGGAAATGAGAGACAAATCATTTCATGTCCAATACAAAGAGTAAATAGTGCTTTAACTGCAGTTAGCGTCTCTGTGGCCGTCCAGTGACCGGGAATTGCTTTCGTTCTCTTTATCTTTGCGTTCCCTCCCAGCAGGGTTTGTTCTTCTAGCCTCTTTTCCCTTTTGCAATTTGCTAGTTTTCTTTGCTTTCTTCTCAACCTTCCCCTTCTGATATCGGCCTAATTGGTTGACTTCAGTCAACTGCCTCGTGTCTTTGTATGCTTGGCGCTACTAGCATGTGTGTTTTGGTGTGTATGTGAGCGGAGTGCGTAACCACTCATCCAGTGGCTTCCAACGCATGGTCTCTTCTTGCTTTGTCTCTGCTGTGCTCTCGGTGACTGTAAATAACGTCTTCTCATCTGGAGGACGCCCGCTGTGCTTGCTCGACGAGCCGTAAGACTGACCGGCGTTTGTTATTTTAAGCCGCAGTGGGAGTGCGGGTGCCATGTTACGCCGAAGCAATGCAAACACAATGACATGGGAGTCATTTGCCACATATGGACCAAAATGTGGAAGTCATCTAAGAAGGAATGCATTCATACTCAGAGTGTTTGAACAGCAGAGGGCGCCTTGTAGCACTAGAATTCTTTTGAGGAGCTTGTTTTTTTATCATCAGTGTTGTGGATGTAGAAAAAAGAAATGGGAACAGAAGCCAAACATATTTAATTAAGTGCATTTTGATCTCAATTCATGGGGATTTTGCTTCATTATGCCACAATATCAAGGGCGTGAGTCTTGGAGTTTCACATCTGCACATCGCTTCAAATAATTTGAAAGTAATTTTACAATAAAAAAAAAAAAATGAAGTCTGTTCAGTCTCTCATAGTCTAACAGCGGAGGTCTCATACCACCTGCTTGAGAAAAGATTAGATTGAGTCTCATCCGGGTTGGTGAGCTTAATTCGGTTTAATGGCTTAAAAAGAATCTTTAATCTTTTAGTTGAACCCCTGGAATGATCATCGATTTCTGTTTTCTTTTTTTCGTCTTCTTTTGCTCCAGATTAGTATTCTACCTCTGCCGTGGGCTGTGATATTCCTTCCTCTCTTTTTCCTCTCTTCTGGCGAGTGTGGGTGACCTGTCCCTGTTGCATGCTTTCATTTACTGGGCAGCAGGATTAGTGGTTCAGCTTCCCCCCAAGGGGAAGAGGGTCTGTTTGTGAAGGAGCCTCTGTTCTCTGCCTTTTCCCCAGGTTTAAACAGTCTGGATTAGAGTGCCCCAATGGCCAAATGCCTTAGCTAAAACAAGCAAGAGAGCATGACACACACATACTTGTACAGCTATCCTAATGGGAACTTACCATTGATGTAAATATTCTTGTAGTGATTTTTAAACTAGGGCTTGGTCGATATGACAAAAATCTCATAACATGATATAAATCATCTTATATCCTAACAACAATATACAGAATATTGAATATTGAAGTCAGAATTATTACCCCCCCCCCCTTTTTTTTTTTCTTTTTAAATTTTTTTCTAAATGATGTTTAACAGAGCAAAGTCATTTTCACACTATGTCCGATAATCTTTTCTTCTGGAGAAAGTCTTATTTGTTTTATTCCAGCTAGAATTAAAACAGTTTTTATTTTAACAGTTATTTATATTCTCTTTTTATGTATAACTTCAGGGCGAATGTGTTATTAAAATATAGAAATATTAAATCAAGATTAATAAAATGTAAAACACTTTTCAAAAACTAATGATTACTGGTCCAACATTAAAATATAATCACTAAATCAAATGCAAAATGTAAACATTGTACTTTTAAGATTGCAACATTCTCATGATGCATATGCTTGTGTGGATAGTTGGTCACCACAAAGTAAGGGATAGAGTATATCTTAGATCATAGAGTAAGATAATAGAGTATAAACACACATATGCACACATTAGGGCTGCATGATATTGGAAAAATCTAACATTACGATATATTTTTTTATTTTGCTATATATTTCTAAATAAATACAATTTCACTTGATGGTTTGAATAATTATTTGTAAAGAATGGATCATTTTAGATTGATTGGGTTGATATAGGCCTGCATTGGCATAAAATATTATAAACAATCTACCAGCATAGATAAAGTCGTTAAATAAAAACAGACAAATTAAATAAACAGCGTTTAATTGTCTTCCGTGGAATCTAACTGCATTCAGGTATATAGTAATTGAATAATCAATTGTAAAATAATACAGCATAGTCTTCGTTGTATAAACAATTTTATAAAAATAATCGTTATTAATTTTTTCAAAGTTACAAACAACACAATTTCAACTGATTTAAAATCAGTCACAGGCCTTAAAAACACTTGCAAAATGATCAATTATACTGCACACTCAGCATTGCATGTTCTGAGTTGTGACTGTTGCGAATGATCACATTGCGATATTGATGCTAAAACAATATAGTGTGTAGCCCTAGCACACACACATAAATAATCTTAATCATGCTCACATCACAGAGCTGTAACCAGCATGCACAATAATTACAATTGGCCAAATTGTCCTTCTCAATATGTGTCATTCTTGCACTGCTTTGATTTTCTCAACTATGAAGATTCTATTGTTTGGATGAAAGTTACATTTTCAGGCTGGTGTTTCTTAGCCATTTCACAGGGCTTTCTGTGTCACAATGATTGAGGTGGCCAATCAAATTAAGATAGGCGGGGTTTACTGTTCACAGGAGCAGAACGCAAATTCCAGCATGAAGTCGACATTGACAGAGGGTGATGTAAGATGGCAGTAAGACTGAAATAGTCAAACTTTTAATTTACTGTATAGAAAAGTCTACTCAACTTTTTGCCTCAAATTTCACCATGTTGAGTAGAACATATGGCATCACTTATGTAAAATAAGAGTGAATGTGTACATATATTACCATATCATTTGAAAAAATAATTCATTCACAACTAGAATTAGACAAAGAATTTACTTTAGCGTTAATTTACTAACCTATCCCTACCATTGAGCAATTTGATAAAAAGCTATATAGATGCACTTCTGCTTGAGACATAATAAAGATTCTTTTTCTCCCATATTTCAAATTCATCAGCAAATAAAAATACAAACAAATGAAATTCTTGGATACAAATTGGATGGATAATGTGGTAATGTGTAAACCTTTGAGTTTAAACTGCAAATTACCCAGCAGGCACACAACATCATAAGATGTTGATATTAGGTTAGAGTTAATCATGACGTCAGGTGACCAAAATTTAATGTAGCCAGCGTCTAAGGACAAGGTTAGTTTGACATCCAATAATGACATCAAAATACTTTGATATTAGGTTGATTTTAGGTTGTGTTGTAAAGTGACCAAAATCCAACATCTGATTGATGAGTGGTAACGTCTACACAACGTTAAGGTGTAACATGATTAGACGTTGAAATTTGGTTGATTTTAGGTTGACTTTAGATTGTGTTGGAAAGTGACTAAAATCCAATGTCTGATAGATGTCATAGTGGTAAAGTCCATGCAACGTCAAGTTGTAGCATGATTAGACGTTAAAATTTGGTTGACTTTAGGTTGTTTTGGAAAGTGGCCAAAATCTAACGTCTGATAGATGTCATAGTGGTAACATCCTCACAACGTCAAGGTTTAACATGATTAGATGTTGATTTTTGGTTGATTTTAGGTTGGGCATTGACGTCGGCCTGACGTTGGGTTCTGACATAACACAATTTTCATTTCCAGACAAAATCTAACGTCCCCACGATGTTGGGGTACATTGGGGTACAACATCAATGGCATTATGTTGATGTCCTGTGCCTGCAGGGTATGGTCATTTATGCTCATATCATTCCAAATGGCAAAGACTTTCTTACATCTGTGAAATCAAAATTATTATCAGTACTATTACCTCTAATATTTTTATTATGTATTATTCGGTCTATACAGTAAATGTTTGTGATGATTCAGTGTGCTTTTTGGACCCTTCAAACAATTCTTCAAGGTATCATTTTTACAGTAAAGGGAATGTCATAGAGGTTTGGAATAGCATGAAGGTTGACCGTTTGTACTTGTCAGAATTTTCTATTTATTTGACATATTTTTTCATCCGAACTATCCCCTTGAGATCTCTTTTCGAACTCTTGAGTACATATTTGAAATCACTAGAGTCATTTACCCAGGGGACTATACATCTATTTATTGATTACACTTGTTTAACTACATAATCAGTGCAGGAATCCTAATACATATTATTTTATGATTAATCACCCCGGTGTAATTGGATTGCTTTTATCACCATCATTATTTTGTTCATGACCTTGAGCCGACGTGGACATTGATTGGCCGCCTCACCGCACTGATTCACCTCTATTACTGGGATTACTGATGGCTCTGCGCTGCAGGTCGCACACCGATGTGCAATCATAAAAAAAGGCCTTTGAGGGCCTCTTAATTTCCCACCATACACACCATTATCACCACACATGACCAAAGGCTGGGGGCAAATGATTTTCTGGACACACAATAGCTCAAACTAGATAATGGATTGGCAATATTTTTTTGCAATGAAGTTAAAATAGGTATTGATTTAAGATACAAGATTCAGGATTTTTCGTGTAACATAGGTAGTTATATAGATAATAGATAACTAACAATGAAATGTGAGTCAGGTCAGGTCATATACTGTGCAGTTATTTTAAAAGTTGATTAGTCTTGTAACTATTACTGATTTTCAAGGTAAACCACTGTAAATTTTCACATGGTTATTGCAGTTATGATTTCAATCGTTCATCGAGATTGTGAATGATTTTCGTGATTTTGAAAACTAATGGCAAATCCAGTAACATTGCAATTAGCTGTTATGTAAATGCTAATTTATATAGACAGTTAAGCATTATAGACAGTTAACCCCCAGGGGTAAAAGAAAACACAAACACATACAAACATGCTGCGTAGGTATTATTGTAGCCCAACTTGTGCTGTTTACAGTGCTATCACACTTTAGCCATTAATACGTTTTTAAGATACTAAAAATAACACAAATTTCAGTGCATGTCAAAACTTCTCCATGGCCCTAAAACACCCTTAGACCCCTGGGGGTTCAAGTTTGTTGTATTATTTTCATTTAAAGTGTGTGCTGCACATTATTGAGAATACTGAGCTAAAGCTTACCTTCCCAAAATTTAATCGCAGATAAAATTGCTATAACAGTCATTAGATATTTTAGGTAAATCATATACAGCAGTTTTTGGCAAACAATACCTTGAATTAGAAAATCAGATGGTTCTGTTACAACACAAATAAAACATGCTTGGAATAACACAAACAAAATAAGCAAATCCAATATTCACAGATTCTTTTTCATGTTATTTGTGACAATTTCATAAAGTTGCAAATTTTATTTGTTATTTGATCATTTTCAGATACAAAATTTGGTGGAATGCCTCAAGTGTATCAGACTTTTAAGAATTCTTAGACCATTTAAGTCCACTTGAACAAAACATTTATTATATTAATAACAATGATAAATTTGGTGGTGAAAAAATCGTGATGAGAAATTTTCATATCGTTGCATCTCTAAAGTACACTTACAGGTCACTTTATTAGGTACACCTTACAAGTACCGGGTTGGACGCCCTTTTGCCTTCAGAACTGCCTTAATCCTTAGTGGCATAGATTCAACAAGGAAATATTCCTCAGAGATTTTGACATGGTCAGCAACAATACTCAGGTAGGCTGTGGCGTTGACACAATGCTCAATTGGTACTAATGGGCCCAAAGTATGCCAAGATAATATCCCCCACACCATTACACCACCACCAGCCTGAACCGTTGATACAAGTCAGGATGGATCCATTTATATTGTTGACTCTGACACTATGTTGAAATTTTACCCTACCTTCTGAATGTCGCAGCAGAAATCGAGACTCATCAGACCAGGCAACGTTTATCCAATTTTCTATAGTCCAATTTTGGTGAGCTTGTGCAAATTGTAGCCTCAGTATCAGTTTGATCTTCTGCTGCTGTAGCCCATCCACCTCAAAGTTTGACATGTTGTATGTTCAGTGATGCTCTTCTGCATACATCAGTTGTAAAGAGTGGTTATTTGAGTTACTTTTGCCTCTCTTTCAGCTTGAACCATCAGAAAAGACATCTGGCATCAACAATGCATTTGTGTCCACAGATCTGCCACTGACTGGATATTTTCTCTTCTCGCACCATTCTCTGTAAACTCTAGAGATGGTTATGCGTGGAAATCCCAGTAAATAAGTAGTTTCTGAAATACTCAGACCAGCCCATCTGGCACCAACAACCATGCCACATTCAAAGTCACTTAAACCACCTTTCTATCCCCTTCTGATGCTTAGTTTGAACTACAGCAGTTTTGTCTTGACTATGTCTAAATGCCTAAATGCATCGAGTTGCTGCCATGTGATTGGCTGATTAGAAATTTCCGTTAATGACTAGTTGGACAGGTGTACCTAATAAAGTGGCCAGTGAGTATATTAAAACTGAATTAAATGAACAATAAGATCATGGATTGTTACAAAATAAATTTAGGTACATCATACGCCTCAAATTTTAGCCTACATTCAGCCTGAATCATCAGTCTGGGAAACATCAAGGCAGTTTCTTGGTCAAAAAGGATCATTTTACCAGATGGGTCATTTGTTTTGGTTGAACTCTGGTGGTTGTTTGGGCTCCGTCTATTGTTTTTGTAAAGAAACACTTCCTGTGACATGCTGGGCTGCTGACCTATATTCACCGGGATGTCTTATGTGTTCTGCAGGCCCAGTGCATTGCCATGTCAGATACAACTACTTCTGTCTCAAACAAATGAGTCGTTCTGTCCCCCCTGTTTAACTCTCCCACTCTTTCCTTTCTGTTTCTACAAATTAACGCCTCTGACTCTTGTGTTCGGTGACCAATTCTCTCGCTAGAAGCTCATTAGCAGGCTAGTCAACACAATGGATCCTGGCTCGAAACGTCATGCTGTGTGCTCCGCTCTCCCCACGGTCTCGCTGGGTCCCAGTCTTGACCTTTTATTTGTTTTAATTAAATTCATCTGTCTGCTTTTAGATTTTGTTTTGTGTGCGTGTGTGTGTGTGAGGTTTGTGCTAGGAAAATTGCAGAGCTAAACAAACAGCAGGGCTTTTCAGTTTACTCAGCTCTGTGTTATTGACTGGATAAAATCTCTTGCTGTTTTCGTTCCACATGTTTCAAATCTCAGTTTTTTTATGATGGTCGTCTGCTTGTCCTGTGTGTTGGGTCAAACAAAAGTTGCATTTACATTTCGACGCAACGCGACCTTGTCACTCACGGCGCATCTCTTTTTTCACAAGCCAAAACCAACATCCTGCTCAGGACGGCCTGTTTCCTGGGTCACTCAAATATCACATGCTGTCTTTGTGACTTGATCCAGTTTTATGCGGTTCTTGAGACGGCACTTTAGATGATCAACACACAGTGATAAAAGAGGTGTAATTTAAGTCATGCACCTCTTAACTGGAAAATAATACAGACCGGGTATGTTATAAATATGGGGCAGCAGCATTTTTTTGTTGGGAAAATAGTTAAAGTGATACCATAATGTACCGCAGAGCTGCTGGTGGTCACAAGTAAGTGCACTGAAAATGGATGGAATGAGGTTTAGGAAGAGGATAATGGTGAAAATTAATTCTCGTTTTCCTTTAGATTGAAGTTTCTGATGTTATACGACACGCTACTGCAACCACACTGTGACAGAAGAACAGTTCGGTGACATTGAACAGGAGCTGAAATGTCATTTTAGAAATGTTTTTAAAGTGGAATTTTAGTTAATTTAAGTAATTCAATTTGTTGGTTTATTAATTGGTCATTTGAATTATTTACCCCTTGTGCTGCCATGTTATGTGGTGGTCAGAAAGGGCATTTATGATACCATATTATACTTATACAATAGTTATAATGCATTTATGAGGTGTTTACAATCTTAGAGCATAGACCTGAAACAAACATTTCAAACTTAAATCTTTGTAAATCTTAAAAATACTTAAAATACTTTTGGTGTGTTTTTGAAGACATTATAATATTGCTTAAATTGGAAAAAAATAAATAAAAATGCTAAGTTGTAATGTTAAAAAAATAATATAAAAAAGTATGTAAAAATAAATCAAATGATTAGTGCTGTGCAACGATTAGTTTTTTTAAAAAATCACGATTAATTGTTACACACAAAAATTAAGCACTCCTTTAGTTTTACTTGCCCCTTTCTTTGTTTTGTTAGACTTTTTTCTTTCTGCAGCTAATGTAGCTTGTATTTTTCTCCTTTTTGGATCTCTCTTTTATTGATCTCCTGATTGTGGTTGTATATTTTTATTAATGAATAATAATAAAAAGACTTGGACTTTTATTTTTAAAGTTTATAAGTGTATAAATAACAACCACAACAACAAAATGATTTCCATAAAATTTTAGCAGTTAAAATATTTTAAATCTCAACTTAAATGGTGTAATCAAATAAAATTTACAACCAAAGATACACTGCAAAAAGTGCTTTTCTTACTTAGATTTTTATCTTGTTTCTAGTCCAAATATCTAAAAGACAAACAAAACATATTGTCTTGTTTTGAGAAATAATATGCCAATATTAAGTGAGTTTTTCCTTAAAACAAGCTAAATAATCTGCCAATGGGGTAAGCAAAATAAACTTACGTCAAAAGAAAAATCAAGATTAATTTGTTTACCCCATTGGCAGATTATTTAGCTTGTTTTAAGGAAAAACTCACTTAATATTGGCATATTATTTCTCAAAACAAGACAATATGTTTTGCTTGTCTATAAAATGCGTCTTGATATAAGAAATTTTAGATATTTAGACTAGAAACAAGATAAAAATCTAAGCAAGAAAAGCATTTTTTGCAGTGTATTTGCCACTGCCAGGACATTAAAATGTTTCCTAATTTGTCATAAAAGTTAAGTTCTACCAGAAAGACTTTTTAGGAGGCAGATAATTGTTGTGAATTGTTTGGATAAATGTAAATTCATAACTGTCCTTTCATAAAGTCTTTTGGCGTAAACCCCGTCTATGTTGCAGAACTGTGATGTGCAGTTTGTTAAGATGGGCTTATATGTAGTGCGCTTGGTTGTTATAGGCTGACGAGATAATTTTTATGAATGATGTGACGTATCAGTCTTCTTGGCAGAACTATTGCTAAAGCTTTTATTTATGCTCAGATTTTAGATTATTATCAGATTTCAGAGGCTTGATCATAACATTATAACAGTTGCAACAACATCAAGTTAGCATTTATAAATGTATTTTTAACAGGCAAAAACAAAAACCTTTCATTTTATCAGGAAACAACATAAACAGTTGATTCTATAGCAGCTGTCACTGTTATGAGCAAGGATGCCTAAAGTTTTTCGTATTAAGGGCCAAAATCCAAATATTATTAAGAGCCGTGGTCCGAAAATAAACATACCAAAGTATATTATATTAAAGATGGCATATGTAATTTTCTAATACATTTCATAATATTTATACATAAATAGAAAGCATTATTTTGAATCATATTAACTAATGCAGCATAACTTTAATCTTAACGGATTGCATTAAAACAATCACAATTTATAACAGCATAGTTCAGTGCTGAATACACTAGACTCACCAAGATTTCTGCGTTGTCTTCTATCTGCCGGGTGACAGTATGTAGGCTACATTTTAAACTAAGTATGATTCATTTGATCCATTTAAATTGAAACACTTAATTTCAGTTAAAGCTTTTTGTAGCAAATAAATAAAACAAACCAATTAAAAGTTACATATAAAACTTAACAAAAAATGACAATCTCTGAACCATCCCCATCATTCTCCCTATCTTCTCACATGGTATCGTGGGCCAAATCAAAGGTTACCACGGGCCCTAGTTTGGGCATCTCTGGTTAAGAATGAAGTAAAATTGAAGTAAAATTTTAAAACAACAACAACTAAGTTTTGGTTTCCAAGGGACTTTAACCTATGAAGTACATATTTGTTGTGGATTTCCTTTGGATTAAGAGCCAGTGAACAACAGAGTTCCAAAATATTAAAAAGTAAAAAACAGCTGCACAAACGTGGAATAAAATAATTGTGGGAATTTATTAATTAATGTGTTAATGCTGTAACAACGTGTTAATTTGCCCAGCAATAATATTTATATTATATATATTTCTAATTTTGTATAGGGAATTAATATTTTCTTTGACACTTCTTTTTTTTTTGTATTTTCTGTTTAAACATTTTGAAATAATTTTCTTTATTTTGCATAAAAAAACATTGAAAAAACTTCAAACCATTTTGATAATTCAAAAAAAGTGATGATAAGGACTAAACAGCATGCTTAACTGCATTTATTAATTCGTTTTTTTTAATTGAATTATAGATTTTTTTTTTTATCTGTAAAATGTATGCAATATTTACCTAATCAAATTCCTAAATGGAATCCATCTAGAAGCCAGGTGATTATGGTTTTTTTTCCCCCCGATTCATGTAGAGTCTGATGGCCAGTGGGAAATGGCAGAGGAAAATGAGAATGAAAGAGATGAAAAGGAGAGGAAAAGACTGGTCATTGTTTGAGGGCTTCATTCTTTGTGCACTCTCCTCTCTCCGGGCCGAGGCTGATGTTGGCAGCACAATAGCAGGGCGACCTGGCAGCTGATAGGGGTGGAAAAAAGAAGCAGAATGGAGATGTGTTTGTGGGAAGGATTTGTATGCCAATGAGCTTGAGCCCGGACTGACTGAAAGTCTCCCTCTCTTTCTCTCTCTCACTTTCTTAGTCACTCACACACATTTCTTTTTCAGCTTCCTCTCCCTCTTTCCCTCCTGTGGCCAATTTGGTGTCGAGGGACTTGAAGATGCTGTCATTCAAAAATCTTGTCTTTTAAAGCTTTGTGTGGCCATGACTCCGAGCTTTGTCCTCCTGTGTGATTGTCAGTGTGTGTGTGTGTGTGTGTGTGTGTGTGTGTGTTCAGTTCTACTTCTCTCCTGTCTGCAGTTTTGTGTGTGTGTCGGGGCTTGTCTGTTTTTTTTTTTTTTTTTTTTTTGCAGTGCTCCAGATAAATACTAAGGAACTTTTGCAGGACAAACAGGCATGACTCTTTTGAGTTTTACTATATTTTTATGCAGTATTTTTTTAAGGGTAGGGAAACACGGTTAGCACTGTCACCAAGAAGGTCACTGGTTTGAGTCCCAGCCGAGTCAGTTGGCATTTCTGTGTGGAGTTTGCATGTTCTCATATTCGTGTGGATTTCCGTTTGGTGCTCCGGTTTCCCCCAAGTCCAGAGACAAGTGCTATAGGTGAATTGAATAAAATAAATTGACCATAGTGTATATGTGTGTGAATTTGAGAGTATATGGGAGTTTTTCAGTAATGGGTTGCAGCTGACAGGGTATCCACTGTGTAAAACGTATGCTGGGTAAGATGGCAGTTCATTCCACTGTGGTGACTGATAAATAAAGGGACTAAGCTGAAGGAAAATTAATGAATGAACCGTTTTCAAGGGTAGACTACGGTGGCCGGGAAGTGCAAAACAACATTACTAAGTGTGAAACACTTTTACAAAGCTCGAGAGAAATTTACATTTTGAAAAACATTTTTACTTATCATCAGACACAATTACATAGGAAAAACAATTTTACCAAGGACAAAACAAATTTACATTTTAGAAAAAAAATAACAAGACGCAAAACACTTTTACAAATCCCGAAATAAATTTACAATTACAGATTCCCTACGGAGAGGGCATGTACCACACACCGGAAGTGACGTGAATGTAACACACACACTGAAAAATATCAACAAATATCCCACTCGTGTGTGACATTGTAGACAGGCTTTTACGAGTCTACAACTATAAAAATCATGGTTTGACCAAATGCGATAAAAAGTTCTTTATACACAGCTCGTCTGTAGTAAAATTTTAAAAAGTAAGAGTCTCCATAAGCCACAGAATGCATACAATGATTGTATGAGGATTCTTCTTAAAAATCATAGATGTTCTAGTACAAGTGAATAATTTTGTAAGGTAAGACTTCGATCATTTTTAGCTTTAATAAATTTGATCTATAAGTTTATGTAGCGATTGGAGAAGTCTCAGAATAGCATTTTGATGTTGTTGATAAACACTATACAGTAAGCTTACTAAGGTGCGTTTTCAGTTTCCTTTGATTAAATATTGGCATAACTGTCTTTTTTAATGCATATTGTGTGATTTGTATTGTTTTGTCTGTCTTTTTGTACTATTTGACCTAGTGTCTGTAACCTAAAAATGATTTTAAAAATAATAAAAATGCTTTTATTCAAGCCAAACTAAAAAAAATACTTTCCTTCAACCTATGTCTTCATTTTTTTTCCATAAGAAAAAAAAAAGAAAAATAGGACATACTGCAAAAAAATGTCCTTGCTCTGTTAAATATCACTTCAGAAAAATATTTGAAAAATAATAAAAGACTTATAAGAGGGTTCAATAATTTTGCCTTTAACCGTATACGAGTAATTCCAGCATTATGGATGTGACATTTGCAGTAAAAACTCAAAACATAAATTCCATTGAAGGTCTATGTTAACATTACTTTGAAATATCTGTTTATATTTTTCAAAAAAACTAACCACAGAGTTATGGATTCAGAAAATTATTTATCTGTAAACGTTTTATAATTTAAATGCGGAAATAAAATGTGCGTTATGGATGTGACCAAAAAGTCACAAAAGTGAGTTTACAGTATACAACTTATTTTGTAAAAATTCTGTGATTTAAACTGCACAACCCAAAATAAACAATGCTTATCAAAAGGATAAGAGTTGTCTCTCTATAGAACAAAAATGATTGATTTTATTTAACATTTTTGCATTTATGAAGAAAACCAGATGTCAACATGATGTCATATTGCTGTTGTACCCCAATGCCGTGGGGATGTTTGATTTTGTTTGAAAATGAAAATCAGGTTGACGTCAAAACCCAACGTCAGGCAGACGTCAATGTCCAACCTAAAATCAACCTAATATCAATGTCTAATCATGTTACACCTTGACATTGTATAAATGTTACCACTATGACATCTATCAGACATTGGATTTTGGTCACTTTCCAATACAACCTAAAATCAACCAAATATCAACGTAATTTAATGTCATTATTACAGTAGATGTCACAATAACATTCTTAGATGCTGGCTAGACATTGAATTTTGGTCACCTGACGTCACAACCTAAATCTAACCTAATATTATCGTCTTCTGAAAGCTTGGTTATGGTTATGTGACATCTCTCCATTATGGATGTGATAGATGTGAAATTGGCACTTGACAACATATTGTACAATAAATGTAGAAATAGTTTTGCATTTTTTTTTAATTTGTGAAAACTTTCATGGAACTTGCATTTGCATGGAATCGCTCATATTGTTCTTAACAAAACTTCCTAAAGCTTTCATTTAGTTCTAGTAATTTCTGTTTAAATTAAGATGAAATAATCTTGTTGTACATGTACTTTAATTAATCATTTAATTATTTGTAAAGATTTTGTAGTTAACATTTTATTTAAATTGACAAACAATATAAGTTAAATGATTTTAGACAACTTTAATAGCCATAAACAGGAATCAAAACAACAATATATGATCTATGAGTGTTAAAAAGTGTTCGAAAAATAAACCGCGGCATTCTTCAATAAAATATTGAATACATACCTTCAATCCAATGCAAATATATTTACAGATATATCAATCATCTGTCTAGCATGCTTTTATATACTTCATTCCAAGCCAGCTGCGAGTTTGGAAGAGGAGACGGTCCCTTCCATATGTTTTCTTGATGACTTTGGCTCATTAGGGATGCAGGCCATGATGCTGTATCTGCTCGCAGGTACACAGACTTGGCCTCGGCAGTGATTATGTGCTCACTAATGTCCCATTGGCTGCTGAGTGACCCAGCGTGGAGAGAGCTGACCGACTCCAAACATTCCTTAATATCTTACTGGAGAGAAAGTCTTCAGTTTCCCCCTTTTGCTGCACCCCTGTACCTCTATGGCCCCTGCCACTGAGAGCGGAACGAAAGGCCCTAAGAGCCATTGACAGCCTTTTTCAGATGGAGAAATGTAATAGAGAGGATGAAAGTGGTGTGTGTGTGTGTGTGTGTGTGTTGGGGGGGTGGGGGGTGGGGGTGTTAGTTTCAGGCTAAATTTGCGCCAGTGCGTTTTTATTTTTTAAAAAGCACAACATTTATGATGGTTTTGACTGATATTGACACTGCTTCATAGTTTTTTTGAGCCTTAAAAAAAGATTTTTGGAGACACTGCAGAGCGGTTTTAATATAAAAAAAATGTGAGGTTGAGTTTTAGAATACATGGATCATGGAAACTATTGAAAATAAACTTGGCTAAACAAATTTGCTCCTTGATTGATTGGCTCTTTTATATCATTGTGTATCCTTTTCTAATTGGTCAAACCCTGGTCACATGATGCGTTTTGTTTCAATTTTGTGGGGCAAACTCAAGTTCAGTAAGCCAGTATGAAAGAAACCACATCTTGAATGTTTTCTTGACTTTCCAATGCCACAATGCCTTTCTTTGTGAGCATAAACTAATAAAAGTAAACCCATTACAGTTTAAATGGTGTCTTACTTATATCCATGAGACCCAAAATGATGATTTTAATGTTGTTTTAGCAGTCTAATGACAAATCGTTTGAGCATCTTGCATGCACATAATAGATCATACCCTTGTTTCAGGCAAATACACATATAAACATAGAAAATGTTACATTCCACAGTTTAAATGGTGTACAGGCTGTGCCCATTGCATTGAGCTGACAAATAATACTGTTTTATGCAAATACAGAAACATAAGTGAAGTACAAAGGTGTGTTTCCATGAAAAAATATTCACAGTGTAGCATTTGTTTAGCCTTAATACAATTTGTTAGTAATTGATACGTGCATATCTATGTTGTTTCCGATGAGTGACATTACTCAGCTGGCACACAACATCATAAGACGTTAATATTAGATTACATTTAGGTCATGATGTCATGTGACCAAAATTCAATGTCTAGCCAGCGTCTAAGGACAACGTTAGTTTGACAGCCAATAACAATGTCAAATTACATTGATATTTGGATGATTTTAGGTTGTGTTGGAAAGTGGCCAAAATCCAACATCTGATAGATGTCATAGTGATAACGTCTAAACAAGGTGTAACATGGTTAGACGTCGATATTGGGTTGCTTTGAGGTTGATTTTAGGTTGAATGTTGGATTTTAGGTTGAACATTAACGTTGGACTGATGTTGGGTTCTGACGTCATTATCATTTAGTTTGTTTTATTAATTGTAGGTCTGTGAATACATATTTTCTGTATTTTGTATTTTTCTATTTTATTACTGTCACGGTCATCGAATTGAGTGCCCACCAGACACACTAGAGGAGACTCTACACATCGCATCTTCCACTGACCCGAACTACATTTCCCATCATGTCCTGCAGTTATACACCAGTTTCAGGCTTCATCTCTTGTTTACAGACACACAGCTGAAGCTTGTCATGACTGATTACATAGATTATATCTTCACCACTCACACATTTATCCAGAACTGATTCTTGTCATATGCAGTAAGCATTGCGAAGTGTTTTTACTGTGTTGTCTTGCCATGTTTTGATAGTGGTGGGCAAAGCGAAGCTTCATGAAACACTGAAACAGTTAAAGCAAATGTGTTGAATCTTCTAAATGTTTTGAAATCCGTGTCTAAATAGACACCTAGTGGTAAGTTTTTTTATGTATTGCTCTGGAACAGCTTCAGCAAAGAAACAGTTACACAAATTGAAGAATTATACCTCACATTGTAGAATGAAGATTTCAAGTGATTTAGTGGAGCGGTGAGACTTCCTGACTAGCCAGCTTGATCTCACGAGGAAACATTTTACAATTTGTCAGTTTAGTGGCTAATTTGTGTAAATTTTATGTATTAGATCGCACAAATTCATACAAATTAGCCACTAAATCAAATAGTTACAAATTGCCGTGAGATTGTGTTGGACTAGCATACAGATATAAGGGTTCGAATCCAGGGTGATGCAGCTATAGATGTTACTTTTAAAATGCTCTGTTCTTGTAACGTGTTTTGTTGTAATATTGGTCTGACATCCCATTAAACACTTTGTGAATAAATTGTTTTGGTCATAAAAAAATAACATTTTTAAAATACACCAAGACACAATCTCTGAGCATTTGTGCAAGTCGGGATTCAAACTCATAACATTTGCATCACACTTCACTAGGTTCACTAGGCTACATGCGATAGAGGGTTTTCCTGACACTGTCAATCAAACGCAGATTCGCTAGGTCTTGAAACGCTTCTGAAATATTCGATGCTTTGAATTGCTTTAGTCACGTGACCTGGGTGCTTCTTATCATTTTAGTCAAGTGGCCTGGGTGTTTCGGAACATGCTTCGGTGCAGTGTTTCAAAACACTTGCACTTCGGGATCTCGACGCTGTGTCGAAACGTCAGTTTCACGTTGTCCATCACTATGTTTTGACTGCTTGTTTGTTTTTTCACCTGACTCGACCTCTTCGTCTGTTACTATGACTACTCTCTTGAATTACCTTTTTGCTACTGTTCGCTCCTGTATTAACCTTGCCTGCCTGATTACTCTTAACTAAAACTGAATCCAAATTCCAAACTTGAATTGTGATAATTTCAAAAGAGGGCAGGGCTACAAATGCATATACATAAAATTAATGCCAGATTCCAAACAGGACTCCCATTATCTATGTGAAAAACAGAAAATGTCGAAAGAAGTGAAGGCAGTCTATTTAGAAAACTGTGTTTATTTGCCATCCTAAAACTACCCTGCAGGTACAGAGTTAAAACCCGTACCTGAGCGGCTGCTTCTCACTCAAGGCTGTCTATGCTAATGGGGAGAGATCGTCCCAAAAGGAAGGGCTTTGTACAAAAGGAAAAGGGAATCCATATCAATTTAAAAGTATTTTTATTATTTTTTGCTTTATTTAGTAACTCAGGGTGGCACATTGGCTCAGTGCTAGCACTGTCGCCTCACAGCAAGAAGGTCGCTTATTTGAGTCCTGGCTGGGCCAGTTGGTATTTCTGTGTGGATTATGTATGTGAATGGTGTATGTGTGTGAATGAGAGAGTGTATAGGTGTTCCCCAGTACTAGGTTGCGACTGGAAGGGCATCCACTGCATAAAACATATGCTTGAATAGTTGCCGGTTCATTCCGCTGTGGCGAAGCCTGATAAATAAGGGACTAAGCTGAATGATATGAATAAATGAATGAATTTAGTAACTTCTGACATGTTTTAATCATGCAGTGTGGATGGAGATCTTTTCAGAAACCTGGGGGAAATGCCTGTATGAACGAGAATAATTTTCTCCCTGTTAAAATAGAGATGCATTAGTGTGAACACAGCTTTAATGTCTTCTGTAGGTAGGCTGTTACGATCCATCTTTTAATCTTCATATCGATTTCAGTTGGCACTCTATGTATTCACACCTGCGACAAAGCGTGTGTTTTTTGGCTGCCGCCTTCATTGTGAAGTCGGGTGGATCTGCCCAAGGTATTGGAAGGGCTGGCGGGGCGTTTGATTGCTGGCAGGTAGATTAAAGCCGCTCTTCCGCTGGGATTAGAAAGGGAAAGGGGATGGAAGTGGAGATCACAGCCAGAGGAACACTGAGCTCTCCACACTCAAAGCGTCCGTAATCACCCCTGGCCTGAACTCAAGCACTTCAACAGCAGGAGCGAGGGAGAGAGAGAGGATCATGGAGTGTGGATAAAGAGAGAGAAGGAGAAAAAAGAGAGGACATGTTTGGTGTTGGTCTCAATTTCTGGAGGTGTTAGGTTATTGCTCATGAGCAAAATGGATATTTCTGAAGCCATTGCTACAGTTGCAGAATTTTCATTTAATAATAATTAGAATTAAAAATAAATGAATAAATAAAAACATAAGCAAATATATATATTTTTTTATCTTCTTTTGATTCTGTTTTAATTTCTACGTCTTAGTTTTTTTATGATAAATATTAGTTTTAAGTACTTTTTGTAGCTCTGTCTGTCTTGAAATGTTGCATTGAAAATACATTAAAAGTTGTAATATAGTGAAATAGTATTACAATAGAATTTTTACCATCATTTATTCAAGTCTTCATTGTC